>NW_027675482.1:127500-256405 GCF_965601325.2 Salmo salar
ACACACACCGACAACACACACACACACACCGACAACACACACACACACAACACACACACACACACCGACAACACACACCAGACAACACACACACACACACCGACACACACCGACAACACACACACACACCGACAACACACACACACCGACAACACACACACACCGACAACACACACACACACACACCAACAACACACACACACACACACCGACAACACACACACACCACACACCGACAACACACACACACACACACCGACAACACACACACACACACACCGACAACACATACACACACACACCGACAACACACACACACAAACACACCGACAACACACACACACACACACCGACAACACACACACACACACCGACAACACACACACACACACCGACAACACACACACACACCGACAACACACACACACACACCGACAACACACACACACACACCGACAACACACACACACACACCGACAACACACACACACACACACACACACACACACCGACAACACACACACACACACACACACACACACCACACACACACACACACACACACACACACACCGAAACACACACACACACAACACACACACACACACCGACAACACACACACACACCGACAACACACACACACACACACACCACACACACCGACAACACACACACACACACACCGACAACACACACACACACAACACACACCGACAACACACACACACACACCACACACACACACACACCGACAACACACACACACCGACAACACACACACACACAACACACCGACAACACACACACACACACACACACAACACACACACACACACCGACAACACACACACACACACACGACAACACACACACACAACACACACACACCGACAACACACACACACACACCGACACACACACACACACACACCGACAACACACACACACAACACACACACACCCACACACACACCGACAACACACACACACACACACACCGACAACCACACACACACACACACACCGACAACACACACACACACACGACAACACACACACACACACCGACAACACACACACACACACACCGACAACACATAAACACACACACACCGACAACACACACACACACTGACAACACACACACATACACACCGACAACACACACACACACACCGACAACACACACACACACACCGACAACACACACACACACACACACACCGACAACACACACACACACACACACCGACAACACACACACTCACACACACACACCGACAACACACACACTCACACACACACACCGACAACACACACACACACAAAACACACACACACCGACAACACACACACACACACACCGACAAAACACACACGCACACACCGACAACACACCCACACACACACCGACAACACACCCACAACACTCACACACACACACACCGACAACACACACACACACCGACAACACACACACACACAACGACAACACACACACACACCGACAACACACACAAACACACACAAACCGACAACACACACACACACACACCGACAACACACACACACACCGACAACACACACACACACACACCGACAACACATAAACACACACACACCGACAACACACACACACACACACTGACAACACACACACATACACACCGACAACACACACACACACACACCGACAACACACACACACACACACCGACAACACACACACACACACACACCGACAACACACACACACACACACACACACACACACCGACAACACACACACACATCGACAACACACACACACACCGACAACACACACACACACAACACACACACACACACTGACAAAACACACACGCACACACCGACAACACACACACACACACACACACACCGACAACACACACACACACAAACACCAGCAACACACACACACACACCGACAACACACACACACACACACTGACAACACACACACACCGACAACACACACACACACACACCGACAACACACACACACACACACCGACAACACACACACACCGACAACACACACACACACACACACACACACCGACAACACACACACACACCGACAACACACACACACACAACACCGACAACACACACACACACACCGACAACACACACACACACACCGACAACACACACACACACACACACCTGACAACACACACACACACACCGACAACACACACACACCGACAACACACACACACACACACACACCGACAACACACAAACACACACACCGACAACACACACACACACAACACACACACACACACCGACAACACACACACACACACACACCGACAACACACACACACACACCGACAACACACACACACACACACACCGACAACACACACACACACACCGACAACACACACACACACACCGACAACACACACACACACACACCGACAACACACACACACACCGAAAACACACACACACACAACACACACACACACACCGACAACACACACCAACAACACACACACACACACCGACAACACACCGACAACACACACACACACCGACAACACACACACACCGACAACACACACACACCGACAACACACACACACACACACCGACAACACACACACACACACACCGACAACACACACACACACACACACCGACAACACACACACACACACCGACAACACACACACACACACACCGACAACACATAAACACACACACACCGACAACACACACACACACACACTGACAACACACACACATACACACCGACAACACACACACACACACCGACAACACACACACACACACCGACAACACACACACACACCGACAACACACACACACACACACCGACAACACACACACACACACACCGACAACACACACACACACCGACAACACACACACACACAACACACACACACACACACCGACAACACAAATACACACACACACACACACCGACAACACACACACACACACACACACACACCGACAACACACACACACACACACACACACACCGACAACAAACACACACACCGACAACACACACACACACAACACACACACACCGACAACACACACACACACACACCGACCACACACACACACAAACACACCGACAACACACACACACACACCGACAACACACACACACCGACAACACACACACACAGCGACAACACACACACACAAACACACCGACAACACACACACACACACCAACAACACACACACACACACCGACAACACACACACACACACCGACAACACACACACACACACACACACACACCGACAACACACACACACACACCGACAACACACACACACACACCGACAAAACACACACACACACACACACACACCGACAACACACACACACACACACACACACACACACACCAACAACACACACACACACCGACAACACACACACACACAACACACACACACCGACAAAACACACACGCACACACCGACAACACAAACACACACACACACCGACAACACACCCACAACACACACACACACACACCGACAACACACACACACCGACAACACACACACACACACACACACACACCGACAACACACACACACACACACACCGATAACACACACACACCGACAACACACACACACACACACACCGACAACACACACACACCGACAACACACACACACACACACACCGACAACACACACACACACAACACACACACACACACCGACAACACACACACACACACACCAACAACACACACACACACACCGACAACACACACACACACACCGACAACACACCGACAACACACACACACACCGACAACACACACACACCGACAACACACACACACACACCGACAACACACACACACACACACACCGACAACACACACACACACACACACACACCGACAACACACACACACACCGACAACACACACACACACACCGACAACACACACACACACACCGACAACACACACACACACACCGACAACACACACACACACACACCGACAACACATAAACACACACACACCGACAACACACACACACACACACTGACAACACACACACATACACACCGACAACACACACACACACACCGACAACACACACACACACACCGACATCACACACACACACCGACAACACACACATACCGACAACACACACACACACACACCGACAACACACACACACACCGACAACACACACACACACAAACACACACACACACACACACCGACAACACAAACACACACACACACACACACCGACAACACACACACACACACACACCGACAACACACACACACACACACACTGACAACACACACACACCGACAACACACACACACACCGACAACACACACACACACACACCGACAACACACACACACCGACAACACACACACACACACACACACACCGACAACACACACACACACCGACAACACACACACACACAACACCGACAACAAACACACACACCGACAACACACACACACACAACACCGACATCACACACACACACACCGACAACACACAAACACACACCGACAACACACACACACACACACACACTGACAACACACACACACACACACCGACAACACACACACACCGACAACACACACACACACACACACACCGACAACACACACACACACACACCGACAACACACACACACACAACACACACACACACACCGACAACAATCACACACACACACCGACAACACACACACACACACCAACAACACACACACACACACCGACCACACACACACACACCGACAACACACACACACACCGACAACACACACACACACACACACACCGACAACACACACACACACACACACACCGACAACACACACACACACACACCGACAACACACACACACACAACACACACACACACACCGACAACAATCACACACACACACCGACAACACACACACACACACCAACAACACACACACACACACACACCGACCACACACACACACACCGACAACACACACACACACACACCGACAACACACACACACACACACACACAGACAACACACACACACACCGACAACACACACACACACAACACACACACACACACCGACAACACACACACACACCAACAACACACACACACACACCGACAACACACACACACACACCGACAACACACCGACAACACACACACACACCGACAACACACACACACCGACAACACACACACACACACACACCGACAACACACACACACACACACACCGACAACACACACACACACACACACACCGACAACACACACACACACACACCGACAACACACACACACACACCGACAACACACACACACACACCGACAACACACACACACACACACCGACAACACATAAACACACACACACCGACAACACACACACACACACACTGACAACACACACACATACACACCGACAACACACACACACACACCGACAACACACACACACACACCGACAACACACACACACACACCGACAACACACACACCACACACACACACACACACACCGACAACACACACACACACCGACACACACACACACACACACACCGACAACACACACACACACACACCGACAACACACACACACACCGACAACACACACACACACAACACACACACACACACACACCGACAACACAAACACACACACACACACACACCGACAACACACACACACACACACACACACACCGACAACACACACACACACACACACACACACACCGACAACAAACACACACACCGACAACACACACACACACAACACACACACACCGACAACACACACACACACCGACCACACACACACACAAACACACCGACAACACACACACACACACCGACAACACACACACACACACCGACAACACACACACACACACACCGACAACACACACACACACACCGACAACACACACACACACACACACACACACACACACACCGACAACACACACACACCGACAACACACACACACACAAACACCAGCAACACACACACACATACCGACAACACACACACACACACACCGACAACACACACACACACACACCGACAACACACACACACACACACCGACAACACATACACACACACACCGACAACACACACACACCGACAACACACACACACACACACACACACACACACCGACAACACACACACACACACCGACAACACACACACACACACCGACAAAACACACACACACACACACACACACCGAAAACACACACACACACACACACACACACACCAACAACACACACACACACCGACAACACACACACACACAACACACACACACACACCGACAAAACACACACGCACACACCGACAACACAAACACACACACACACCGACAACACACCCACAACACACACACACACACACCGACAACACACACACACCGACAACACACACACACACACACACACACACCGACAACACACACACACACACACACCGATAACACACACACACCGACAACACACACACACACACACACCGACAACACACACACACACACACACCGACAACACACACACACACACCGACAACACACACACACACACACCGACAACACACACACACAACACACACACACCCACACACACACCGACAACACACACACACACACACACCGACAACACACACACACACACACACACCGACAACACACACACACACACACCGACACACACACACACACACACACACCGACAACACACACACGCACACCGACAACACACATACACACCGACAACACACACACACACACCGACAACACACACACACACACACCGACAACACATAAACACACACACACCGACAACACACACACACACTGACAACACACACACATACACACCGACAACACACACACACACACCGACAACACACACACACACACCGACAACACACACACACACACACACACCGACAACACACACACACACACACACACCGACAACACACACACTCACACACACACACCGACAACACACACACTCACACACACACACCGACAACACACACACACACAAAACACACACACACCGACAACACACACACACACACACCGACAAAACACACACGCACACACCGACAACACACCCACACACACACCGACAACACACCCACAACACTCACACACACACACACCGACAACACACACACACACCGACAACACACACACACACAACGACAACACACACACACACCGACAACACACACAAACACACACAAACCGACAACACACACACACACACACCGACAACACACACACACACCGACAACACACACACACACACACCGACAACACATAAACACACACACACCGACAACACACACACACACACACTGACAACACACACACATACACACCGACAACACACACACACACACACCGACAACACACACACACACACCGACAACACACACACACACACACCGACAACACACACACACACACACACACACACACACCGACAACACACACACACATCGACAACACACACACACACCGACAACACACACACACACAACACACACACACACACTGACAAAACACACACGCACACACCGACAACACACACACACACACACACACACCGACAACACACACACACACAAACACCAGCAACACACACACACACACCGACAACACACACGCACACACACTGACAACACACACACACCGACAACACACACACACACACACCGACAACACACACACACACACACCGACAACACACACACACCGACAACACACACACACACACACACACACACCGACAACACACACACACACCGACAACACACACACACACAACACCGACAACACACACACACACACCGACAACACACACACACACACCGACAACACACACACACACACACACACTGACAACACACACACACACACCGACAACACACACACACCGACAACACACACACACACACACACACCGACAACACACAAACACACACACCGACAACACACACACACACAACACACACACACACACCGACAACACACACACACACACACACCGACAACACACACACACACACCGACAACACACACACACACACCGACAACACACACACACACACCGACAACACACACACACACACCGACAACACACACACACACACACCGACAACACACACACACACCGAAAACACACACACACACAACACACACACACACACCGACAACACACACCAACAACACACACACACACACCGACAACACACCGACAACACACACACACACCGACAACACACACACACCGACAACACACACACACCGACAACACACACACACACACACCAACAACACACACACACACACACCGACAACACACACACACACACACACCGACAACACACACACACACACCGACAACACACACACACACACACCGACAACACATAAACACACACACACCGACAACACACACACACACACACTGACAACACACACACATACACACCGACAACACACACACACACACCGACAACACACACACACACACCGACAACACACACACACACCGACAACACACACACACACACACCGACAACACACACACACACACACCGACAACACACACACACACCGACAACACACACACACACAACACACACACACACACACCGACAACACAAATACACACACACACACACACCGACAACACACACACACACACACACACACACCGACAACACACACACACACACACACACACACCGACAACAAACACACACACCGACAACACACACACACACAACACACACACACCGACAACACACACACACACACACCGACCACACACACACACAAACACATCGACAACACACACACACACACCGACAACACACACACACCGACAACACACACACACAGCGACAACACACACACACAAACACACCGACAACACACACACACACACCAACAACACACACACACACACCGACAACACACACACACACACCGACAACACACACACACACACACACACACACCGACAACACACACACACACACCGACAACACACACACACACACCGACAAAACACACACACACACACACACACACACACACCGACAACACACACACACACACACACACACACACCAACAACACACACACACACCGACAACACACACACACACAACACACACACACCGACAAAACACACACGCACACACCGACAACACAAACACACACACACACCGACAACACACCCACAACACACACACACACACACCGACAACACACACACACCGACAACACACACACACACACACACACACACCGACAACACACACACACACACACACCGATAACACACACACACCGACAACACACACACACACACACACCGACAACACACACACACACACACACCGACAACACACACACACACACCGACAACACACACACACACACACCGACAACACACACACACAACACACACAAACCCACAGACACACCGACAACACACACACACACACACACCGACAACACACACACACACACACACACACCGACAACACACACACACACACACCGACAACACACACACACACACACACCGACAACACACACACGCACACCGACAACACACATACACACCGACAACACACACACACACACCGACAACACACACACACACACACCGACAACACATAAACACACACACACCGACAACACACACACACACACACTGACAACACACACACATACACACCAACAACACACACACACACACACACCGACAACACACACACACACACCGACAACACACACACACACACACACCGACAACACACACACACACACACACCGACAACACACACACTCACACACACACACCGACAACACACACACTCACACACACACACCGACAACACACACACACACAAAACACACACACACCGACAACACACACACACACACACCGACAAAACACACACGCACACACCGACAACACACCCACACACACACCGACAACACACCCACAACACTCACACACACACACACCGACAACACACACACACACCGACAACACACACACACACAACGACAACACACACACACACCGACAACACACACAAACACACACAAACCGACAACACACACACACACACACCGACAACACACACACACACCGACAACACACACACACACACACCGACAACACATAAACACACACACACCGACAACACACACACACACACACTGACAACACACACACATACACACCGACAACACACACACACACACACCGACAACACACACACACACCGACAACACACACACACACACACCGACAACACACACACACACACACACACACACAACACACACACACACCGACAAAACACACACGCACACACCGACAACACACACACACACACACACACACACACACCGACAACACACACACACACACCGACAACACACACACACACACACCTACAACACACACACACAACACACACAAACCCACAGACACACCGACAACACACACACACACACACACCGACAACACACACACACACACACACACACCGACAACACACACACACACACACCGACAACACACACACACACACCGACAACACACACACGCACACCGACAACACACATACACACCGACAACACACACACACACACCGACAACACACACACACACACACCGACAACACATAAACACACACACACCGACAACACACACACACACACACACTGACAACACACACACACACACACACCGACAACACACACACTCACACACACACACCGACAACACACACACTCACACACACACACCGACAACACACACACACACAAAACACACACACACCGACAACACACACACACACACACCGACAAAACACACACGCACACACCGACAACACACCCACACACACACCGACAACACACCCACAACACTCACACACACACACACCGACAACACACACACACACCGACAACACACACACACACAACGACAACACACACACACACCGACAACACACACAAACACACACAAACCGACAACACACACACACACACACCGACAACACACACACACACCGACAACACACACACACACACACCGACAACACATAAACACACACACACCGACAACACACACACACACACACTGACAACACACAAACACACACACCGACAACACACACACACACTGACAACACACACACACACACACCGACAACACACACACACCGACAACACACAAACACACACACACACCGACAACACACACACACACACACCGACAACACACACACACACAACACACACACACACACCGACAACAATCACACACACACACACACCGACAACACACACACACACACACACACCGACAACACACACACACACACACCGACAACACACACACACACACACCGACAACACACACACACACACACACACCGACAACACACACACACACCGACAACACACACACACACAACACACACACACACACCGACAACACACACACACACACCAACAACACAAACACACACACCGACAACACACACACACACACCGACAACACACCGACAACACACACACACACCGACAACACACACACACCGACAACACACACACACACACACACACCGACAACACACACACACACACACACCGACAACACACACACACACACACACACCGACAACACACACACACACACCGACAACACACACACACACACCGACAACACACACACACACACCGACAACACACACACACACACACCGACAACACATAAACACACACACACCGACAACACACACACACACACACTGACAACACACACACATACACACCGACAACACACACACACACACCGACAACACACACACACACACACACACCGACAACACACACACACACACACACCGACAACACACACACACACACACACACCGACAACACACACACACACACCGACAACACACACACACACACCGACAACACACACACACACACCGACAACACACACACACACACACCGACAACACATAAACACACACACACCGACAACACACACACACACACACTGACAACACACACACATACACACCGACAACACACACACACACACCGACAACACACACACACACACCGACAACACACACACACACACCGACAACACACACACACACACACACACACAGACCGACAACACACACACACACCGACAACACACACACACACACACCGACAACACACACACACACACACCGACAACACACACACACACCGACAACACACACACACACAACACACACACACACACACCGACAACACAAACACACACACACACACACACCGACAACACACACACACACACACACACCGACAACACACACACACACACCGACAACACACACACACACACACCGACAACACACACGCACCGACAACACACACACACACACACACAAACCGACAACACACACACACACACACCGACAACACACACACACACCGACAACACACACACACACACCGACAACACCTAAACACACACACACCGACAACACACACACACACACACTGACAACACACACACATACACACCGACAACACACACACACACACACCGACAACACACACACACACACCGACAACACACACACACACACCGACAACACACACACACACACACACACACACCGACAACACACACACACACCGACAACACACACACACACACACCGACAACACACACACACACACACACCGACAACACACACACACACCGACAACACACACACACACCGACAACACACACACACACACACCGACAACACATAAACACACACACACCGACAACACACACACACACACACTGACAACACACACACATACACACCGACAACACACACACACACACACCGACAACACACACACACACACCGACAACACACACACACACACACCGACAACACACACACACACACACACACACACACACCGACAACACACACACACATCGACAACACACACACACACCGACAACACACACACACACAACACACACACACACACTGACAAAACACACACGCACACACCGACAACACACACACACACACACACACACCGACAACACACACACACACAAACACCAGCAACACACACACACACACCGACAACACACACACACACACACTGACAACACACACACACCGACAACACACACACACACACACCGACAACACACACACACACACACTGACAACACACACACACCGACAACACACACACACACACACCGACAACACACACACACACACACCGACAACACACACACACCGACAACACACACACACACACACACACACACCGACAACACACACACACACCGACAACACACACACACACAACACCGACAACACACACACACACACCGACAACACACACACACACACCGACAACACACACACACACACACACACTGACAACACACACACACACACCGACAACACACACACACCGACAACACACACACACACACACACACCGACAACACACAAACACACACACCGACAACACACACACACACAACACACACACACACACCGACAACACACACACACACACACACCGACAACACACACACACACACCGACAACACACACACACACACCGACAACACACACACACACACCGACAACACACACACACACACCGACAACACACACACACACACACCGACAACACACACACACACCGAAAACACACACACACACAACACACACACACACACCGACAACACACACCAACAACACACACACACACACCGACAACACACCGACAACACACACACACACCGACAACACACACACACCGACAACACACACACACCGACAACACACACACACACACACCGACAACACACACACACACACACCGACAACACACACACACACACACACCGACAACACACACACACACACCGACAACACACACACACACACACCGACAACACATAAACACACACACACCGACAACACACACACACACACACTGACAACACACACACATACACACCGACAACACACACACACACACCGACAACACACACACACACACCGACAACACACACACACACCGACAACACACACACACACACACCGACAACACACACACACACACACCGACAACACACACACACACCGACAACACACACACACACAACACACACACACACACACCGACAACACAAACACACACACACACACACACCGACAACACACACACACACACACACACCGACAACACACACACACACACACACACACACCGACAACAAACACACACACCGACAACACACACACACACAACACACACACACCGACAACACACACACACACACACCGACCACACACACACACAAACACACCGACAACACACACACACACACCGACAACACACACACACCGACAACACACACACACAGCGACAACACACACACACAAACACACCGACAACACACACACACACACCAACAACACACACACACACACCGACAACACACACACACACACCGACAACACACACACACACACACACACCGACAACACACACACACACACCGACAACACACACACACACACCGACAAAACACACACACACACACACACACACACCGACAACACACACACACACACACACACACACACACACCAACAACACACACACACACCGACAACACACACACACACAACACACACACACCGACAAAACACACACGCACACACCGACAACACAAACACACACACACACCGACAACACACCCACAACACACACACACACACACCGACAACACACACACACCGACAACACACACACACACACACACACACACCGACAACACACACACACACACACACCGATAACACACACACACCGACAACACACACACACACACACACCGACAACACACACACACACACACACCGACAACACACACACACACACCGACAACACACACACACACACACCGACAACACACACACACAACACACACAAACCCACAGACACACCGACAACACACACACACACACACCGACAACACACACACACACACACACACCGACAACACACACACACACACACCGACAACACACACACACACACACACCGACAACACACACACGCACACCGACAACACACATACACACCGACAACACACACACACACACCGACAACACACACACACACACACCGACAACACATAAACACACACACACCGACAACACACACACACACACACTGACAACACACACACATACACACCAACAACACACACACACACACACACCGACAACACACACACACACACCGACAACACACACACACACACACACCGACAACACACACACACACACACACCGACAACACACACACTCACACACACACACCGACAACACACACACTCACACACACACACCGACAACACACACACACACAAAACACATACACACCGACAACACACACACACACACACCGACAAAACACACACGCACACACCGACAACACACCCACACACACACCGACAACACACCCACAACACTCACACACACACACACCGACAACACACACACACACCGACAACACACACACACACAACGACAACACACACACACACCGACAACACACACAAACACACACAAACCGACAACACACACACACACACACCGACAACACACACACACACCGACAACACACACACACACACACCGACAACACATAAACACACACACACCGACAACACACACACACACACACTGACAACACACACACATACACACCGACAACACACACACACACACACCGACAACACACACACACACCGACAACACACACACACACACACCGACAACACACACACACAGACACACACACACACACACCGACAACACACACACACATCGACAACACACACACACACCGACAACACACACACACACAACACACACACACACACCGACAAAACACACACGCACACACCGACAACACACACACACACACACACACACACACACCGACAACACACACACACACACCGACAACACACACACACACACACCGACAACACACACACACAACACACACAAACCCACAGACACACCGACAACACACACACACACACACACACACCGACAACACACACACACACACACACACCGACAACACACACACACACACACCGACAACACACACACACACACACACCGACAACACACACACGCACACCGACAACACACATACACACCGACAACACACACACACACACCGACAACACACACACACACACACCGACAACACATAAACACACACACACCGACAACACACACACACACACACACTGACAACACACACACATACACACCAACAACACACACACACACACACACCGACAACACACACACACACACCGACAACACACACACACACACACACCGACAACACACACACACACACACACCGACAACACACACACTCACACACACCGACAACACACACACACACACACACCGACAACACACACACTCACACACACACACCGACAACACACACACTCACACACACACACCGACAACACACACACACACAAAACACACACACACCGACAACACACACACACACACACACACCGACAAAACACACACTCACACACCGACAACACACCCACACACACACCGACAACACACCCACAACACTCACACACACACACACCGACAACACACACACACACCGACAACACACACACACACAACGACAACACACACACACACCGACAACACACACAAACACACACAAACCGACAACACACACACACACACACCGACAACACACACACACACCGACAACACACACACACACACACCGACAACACATAAACACACACACACCGACAACACACACACACACACACTGACAACACACAAACACACACACCGACAACACACACACACACTGACAACACACACACACACACACCGACAACACACACACACCGACAACACACAAACACACACACACACCGACAACACACACACACATACACTGACAACACACAAACACACACACCGACAACACACACACACACTGACAACACACACACACACACACCGACAACACACACACACCGACAACACACAAACACACACACACACCGACAACACACACACACACACACCGACAACACACACACACACAACACACACACACACACCGACAACAATCACACACACACACCGACAACACACACACACACACCGACAACACACACACACACACACACACCGACAACACACACACACACACACCGACAACACACACACACACACACCGACAACACACACACACACACACACACCGACAACACACACACACACCGACAACACACACACACACAACACACACACACACACCGACAACACACACACACACCGACAACACACCGACAACACACACACACACCGACAACACACACACACCGACAACACACACACACACACACACACCGACAACACACACACACACACACACCGACAACACACACACACACACACACACCGACAACACACACACACACACACCGACAACACACACACACACACCGACAACACACACACACACACCGACAACACACACACACACCGACAACACACACACACACAACACACACACACACACACCGACAACACAAACACACACACACACACACACCGACAACACACACACACACACACACACACACCGACAACACACACACACACACCGACAACACACACACACACACACCGACAACACACACGCACCGACAACACACACACACACACACACAAACCGACAACACACACACACACACACCGACAACACACACACACACCGACAACACACACACACACACCGACAACACCTAAACACACACACACCGACAACACACACACACACACACTGACAACACACACACATACACACCGACAACACACACACACACACACCGACAACACACACACACACACCGACAACACACACACACACACCGACAACACACACACACACACACACACACACCGACAACACACACACACACCGACAACACACACACACACACACCGACAACACACACACACACACACACCGACAACACACACACACACCGACAACACACACACACACAACACACACACACACACACACCGACAACACAAACACACACACACACACACCGACAACACACACACACACACACACCGACAACACACACACACACACCGACAACACACACACACACACACCGACAACACACACACACACAACACACACACACACACCGACAACACACACACACACACCGACAACACACACACACACACACACACCCCGACAACACACACACACACACCGACAACACACACACACACACACACACACACACACCGACAACATACACACACACACAACACACACACACACACCGACAAAACACACACGCACACACCGACAACACACACACACACACACACCGACAACACACACACACACAAACACCAGCAACACACACACACACACCGACAACACACACACACACACACACTGACAACACACACACACCGACAACACACATACACACCGACAACACACACACACACACCGACAACACACACACACACACACCGACAACACATAAACACACACACACCGACAACACACACACACACACACTGACAACACACACACATACACACCAACAACACACACACACACACACACCGACAACACACACACACACACCGACAACACACACACACACACACACCGACAACACACACACACACACACACCGACAACACACACACTCACACACACACACCGACAACACACACACTCACACACACACACCGACAACACACACACACACAAAACACACACACACCGACAACACACACACACACACACCGACAAAACACACACGCACACACCGACAACACACCCACACACACACCGACAACACACCCACAACACTCACACACACACACACCGACAACACACACACACACCGACAACACACACACACACAACGACAACACACACACACACCGACAACACACACAAACACACACAAACCGACAACACACACACACACACACCGACAACACACACACACACCGACAACACACACACACACACACCGACAACACATAAACACACACACACCGACAACACACACACACACACACTGACAACACACAAACACACACACCGACAACACACACACACACACTGACAACACACACACACACACACCGACAACACACACACACCGACAACACACAAACACACACACACACCGACAACACACACACACACACACCGACAACACACACACACACAACACACACACACACACCGACAACAATCACACACACACACCGACAACACACACACACACACCGACAACACACACACACACACACACACCGACAACACACACACACACACACCGACAACACACACACACACACACCGACAACACACACACACACACACACACCGACAACACACACACACACCGACAACACACACACACACAACACACACACACACACCGACAACACACACACACACACCAACAACACAAACACACACACCGACAACACACACACACACACCGACAACACACCGACAACACACACACACACCGACAACACACACACACCTACAACACACACACACACACACACACCGACAACACACACACACACACACACCGACAACACACACACACACACACACACCGACAACACACACACACACACACCGACAACACACACACACACACCGACAACACACACACACACACCGACAACACACACACACACCGACAACACACACACACACAACACACACACACACACACCGACAACACAAACACACACACACACACACACCGACAACACACACACACACACACACACACACCGACAACACACACACACACACCGACAACACACACACACACACACCGACAACACACACGCACCGACAACACACACACACACACACACAAACCGACAACACACACACACACACACCGACAACACACACACACACCGACAACACACACACACACACCGACAACACCTAAACACACACACACCGACAACACACACACACACACACTGACAACACACACACATACACACCGACAACACACACACACACACACCGACAACACACACACACACACCGACAACACACACACACACACCGACAACACACACACACACACACACACACCCGACAACACACACACACACCGACAACACACACACACACACACCGACAACACACACACACACACACACCGACAACACACACACACACACCGACAACACACACACACACAACACACACACACACACACACCGACAACACAAACACACACACACACACACCGACAACACACACACACACACACACCGACAACACACACACACACACCGACAACACACACACACACACACCGACAACACACACACACACAACACACACACACACACCGACAACACACACACACACACCGACAACACACACACACACACACACACCCCGACAACACACACACACACACCGACAACACACACACACACACACACACACACACACCGACAACATACACACACACACAACACACACACACACACCGACAAAACACACACGCACACACCGACAACACACACACACACACACACACACCGACAACACACACACACACAAACACCAGCAACACACACACACACACCGACAACACACACACACACACACACTGACAACACACACACACCGACAACACACATACACACCGACAACACACACACACACACCGACAACACACACACACACACACCGACAACACATAAACACACACACACCGACAACACACACACACACACACTGACAACACACACACATACACACCAACAACACACACACACACACACACCGACAACACACACACACACACCGACAACACACACACACACACACACCGACAACACACACACACACACACACCGACAACACACACACTCACACACACACACCGACAACACACACACTCACACACACACACCGACAACACACACACACACAAAACACACACACACCGACAACACACACACACACACACCGACAAAACACACACGCACACACCGACAACACACCCACACACACACCGACAACACACCCACAACACTCACACACACACACACCGACAACACACACACACACCGACAACACACACACACACAACGACAACACACACACACACCGACAACACACACAAACACACACAAACCGACAACACACACACACACACACCGACAACACACACACACACCGACAACACACACACACACACACACCGACAACACATAAACACACACACACCGACAACACACACACACACACACTGACAACACACAAACACACACACCGACAACACACACACACACTGACAACACACACACACACACACCGACAACACACACACACCGACAACACACAAACACACACACACACCGACAACACACACACACACACACCGACAACACACACACACACAACACACACACACACACCGACAACAATCACACACACACACCGACAACACACACACACACACCGACAACACACACACACACACACACACCGACAACACACACACACACACACCGACAACACACACACACACACACCGACAACACACACACACACACACACACCGACAACACACACACACACCGACAACACACACACACACAACACACACACACACACCGACAACACACACACACACACCAACAACACAAACACACACACCGACAACACACACACACACACCGACAACACACCGACAACACACACACACACCGACAACACACACACACCGACAACACACACACACACACACACCGACAACACACACACACACACCGACAACACACACACACACACACACACCGACAACACACACACACACACCGACAAAACACACACACACACCGACAACACACACACACACACCGACAACACACACACACACACACCGACAACACATAAACACACACACACCGACAACACACACACACACACACTGACAACACACACACATACACACCGACAACACACACACACACACCGACAACACACACACACACACCGACAACACACACACACACACCGACAACACACACACACACACACACACACACACCGACAACACACACACACACCGACAACACACACACACACACACCGACAACACACACACACACACACCGACAACACACACACACACCGACAACACACACACACACAACACACACACACACACACCGACAACACAAACACACACACACACACACACCGACAACACACACACACACACACACACACACCGACAACACACACACACACACCGACAACACACACACACACACACACACACCGACAACACACACACACACACCGACAACACACACACACACACCGACAACACACACACACACACACACACCCCGACAACACACACACACACACCGACAACACACACACACACACACACACACACACACACACCGACAACATACACACACACACACACACACACACACACACCGACAAAACACACACGCACACACCGACAACACACACACACACACACACACCGACAACACACACACACACAAACACCAGCAACACACACACACACACCGACAACACACACACACACACACACTGACAACACACACACACCGACAACACACATACACACCGACAACACACACACACACACCGACAACACACACACACACACACCGACAACACATAAACACACACACACCGACAACACACACACACACACACTGACAACACACACACATACACACCAACAACACACACACACACACACACCGACAACACACACACACACCGACAACACACACACACACACACACCGACAACACACACACACACACACACCGACAACACACACACTCACACACACACACCGACAACACACACACTCACACACACACACCGACAACACACACACACACAAATCACACACACACCGACAACACACACACACACACACCGACAAAACACACACGCACACACCGACAACACACCCACACACACACCGACAACACACCCACAACACTCACACACACACACACCGACAACACACACACACACCGACAACACACACACACACAACGACAACACACACACACACCGACAACACACACAAACACACACAAACCGACAACACACACACACACACACCGACAACACACACACATCACCGACAACACACACACACACACACCGACAACACATAAACACACACACACCGACAACACACACACACACACACTGACAACACACAAACACACACACCGACAACACACACACACACTGACAACACACACACACACACACCGACAACACACACACACCGACAACACACAAACAAACACACACACCGACAACACACACACACACACACCGACAACACACACACACACAACACACACACACACCGACAACAATCACACACACACACCAACAACACACACACACACACCGACAACACACACACACACACACACACCGACAACACACACACACACACACCGACAACACACACACACACACACCGACAACACACACACACACACACACACCGACAACACACACACACACCGACAACACACACACACACAACACACACACACACACCGACAACACACACACACACACCAACAACACAAACACACACACCGACAACACACACACACACACCGACAACACACCGACAACACACACACACACCGACAACACACACACACTGACAACACACACACACACACACACCGACAACACACACACACACACCGACAACACACACACACACACACACACCGACAACACACACACACACACACCGACAACACACACACACACACCGACAACACACACACACACACCGACAACACACACACACACACACCGACAACACATAAACACACACACACCGACACACACACACACACACACTGACAACACACACACATACACACCGACAACACACACACACACACACGACAACACACACACACACACCGACAACACACACACACACACCGACAACACACACACACACACACACACACACACCGACAACACACACACACACACACCGACAACACACACACACACACACCGACAACACACACACACACCGACAACACACACACACACAACACACACACACACACACCGACAACACAAACACACACACACACACACACCGACAACACACACACACACACACACACACACCGACAACACACACACACACACCGACAACACACACACACACACACCGACAACACACACGCACCGACAACACACACACACACACACACAAACCGACAACACACACACACACACACCGACAACACACACGCACCGACAACACACACACACACACACACAAACCGACAACACACACACACACACACCGACAACACACACACACACCGACAACACACACACACACACCGACAACACCTAAACACACACACACCGACAACACACACACACACACACTGACAACACACACACATACACACCGACAACACACACACACACACACACACCGACAACACACACACACACACCGACAACACACACACACACACCGACAACACACACACACACACACACACACACCGACAACACACACACACACCGACAACACACACACACACACACCGACAACACACACACACACACACACCGACAACACACACACACACCGACAACACACACACACACAACACACACACACACACACACCGACAACACAAACACACACACACACACACCGACAACACACACACACACACACACCGACAACACACACACACACACCGACAACACACACACACACACACCGACAACACACACACACACACCGACAACACACACACACACACACCGACAACACATAAACACACACACACCGACAACACACACACACACACTGACAACACACACACATACACACCGACAACACACACACACACACCGACAACACACACACACACACCGACAACACACACACACACACCGACAACACACACACACACACACACACACACACCGACAACACACACACACCGACAACACACACACACACACACCGACAACACACACACACACACACCGACAACACACACACACACCGACAACACACACACACACAACACACACACACACACACCGACAACACAAACACACACACACACACACACCGACAACACACCACACACACACACACACCGACAACACACACACACACACCGACAACACACACACACACACACCGACAACACACACGCACCGACAACACACACACACACACACACAAACCGACAACACACACACACACACACCGACAACACACACGCACCGACAACACACACACACACACACACAAACCGACAACACACACACACACACACCGACAACACACACACACACCGACAACACACACACACACACCGACAACACCTAAACACACACACACCGACAACACACACACACACACACTGACAACACACACACATACACACCGACAACACACACACACACACACACACCGACAACACACACACACACACCGACAACACACACACACACACCGACAACACACACACACACACACACACACACCGACAACACACACACACACCGACAACACACACACACACACACCGACAACACACACACACACACACACCGACAACACACACACACACCGACAACACACACACACACAACACACACACACACACACACCGACAACACAAACACACACACACACACACCGACAACACACACACACACACACACCGACAACACACACACACACACCGACAACACACACACACACACACCGACAACACACACACACACAACACACACACACACACCGACAACACACACACACACACACCGACCACACACACACACAAACACACCGAGAACACACACACACACACCGACAACACACACACACACAACAAACACACACACACCGACAACACACACACACACACACCGACCACACACACACACAAACACACCGACAACACACACACACACACCGACAACACACACACACACACCGACAACACACACACACACACCGACAACACACACACACACACACACACACCGACAACACAAACACACACACACACACCGACAACACACACACACACAAACACACCGACAACACACACACACACACCGACAACACACACACACACACCGACAACACACACACACACACACCGACAACACACACACACACACACCGACAACACACACACACACACACCGACAACACATACACACACACACACCGACAACACACACACACACACCGACAACACACACAAACACAACACACACACACACACACCGACAACACACACACACACACAGCGACAACACACACACACAAACACACCGACAACACACACACACATACCGACAACACACACACACACACACCGACAACACACACACACACAAACACCAGCAACACACACACACATACCGACAACACACACACACACACACCGACAACACACACACACACACACCGACAACACACACACACACACACCGACAACACATACACACACACACACCGACAACACACACACACCGACAACACACACACACACACACACACACACACACACCGACAACACACACACACACACCGACAACACACACACACAGCGACAACACACAAACACACACACACACCGACAACACACACACACACACACCGACAACACACACACACACAACACACACACACACACCGACAACACACACACACACACCAACAACACAAACACACACACCGACAACACACACACACACACCGACAACACACCGACAACACACACACACACCGACAACACACACACACCGACAACACACACACACACACACACCGACAACACACACACACACACCGACAACACACACACACACACACACACCGACAACACACACACACACACCGACAACACACACACACACACCGACAACACACACACACACACCGACAACACACACACACACACACCGACAACACATAAACACACACACACCGACAACACACACACACACACACTGACAACACACACACATACACACCGACAACACACACACACACACCGACAACACACACACACACACCGACAACACACACACACACACCGACAACACACACACACACACACACACACACCGACAACACACACACACACCGACAACACACACACACACACACCGACAACACACACACACACACACCGACAACACACACACACACCGACAACACACACACACACAACACACACACACACACACCGACAACACAAACACACACACACACACACACCGACAACACACACACACACACACACACACACCGACAACACACACACACACACCGACAACACACACACACACACACCGACAACACACACGCACCGACAACACACACACACACACACACAAACCGAAAACACACACACACACACACCGACAACACACACACACACCGACAACACACACACACACACCGACAACACCTAAACACACACACACCGACAACACACACACACACACACTGACAACACACACACATACACACCGACAACACACACACACACACACACACCGACAACACACACACACACACCGACAACACACACACACACACCGACAACACACACACACACACACACACACCGACAACACACACACACACCGACAACACACACACACACACACCGACAACACACACACACACACACACCGACAACACACACACACACCGACAACACACACACACACAACACACACACACACACACACCGACAACACAAACACACACACACACACACCGACAACACACACACACACACACACCGACAACACACACACACACACCGACAACACACACACACACACACCGACAACACACACACACACAACACACACACACACACACCGACAACACACACACACACACACCGACCACACACACACACAAACACACCGAGAACACACACACACACACCGACAACACACACACACACAACAAACACACACACACCGACAACACACACACACACACACCGACCACACACACACACAAACACACCGACAACACACACACACACACCGACAACACACACACACACACCGACAACACACACACACACACCGACAACACACACACACACACACACACACCGACAACACAAACACACACACACACACCGACAACACACACACACACAAACACACCGACAACACACACACACACACCGACAACACACACACACACACCGACAACACACACACACACACACCGACAACACACACACACACACACCGACAACACACACACACACACACCGACAACACATACACACACACACACCGACAACACACACACACACACCGACAACACACACAAACACAACACACACACACACACACCGACAACACACACACACACACAGCGACAACACACACACACAAACACACCGACAACACACACACACATACCGACAACACACACACACACACACCGACAACACACACACACACAAACACCAGCAACACACACACACATACCGACAACACACACACACACACACCGACAACACACACACACACACACCGACAACACACACACACACACACCGACAACACATACACACACACACACCGACAACACACACACACCGACAACACACACACACACACACACACACACACCGACAACACACACACACACACCGACAACACACACACACAGCGACAACACACACACACAAACACACCGACAACACACACACACACACCAACAACACACACACACACACCGACAACACACACACACACACCGACAACACACACACACACACACACACACACACCGACAACACACACACACACACCGACAACACACACACACACACCGACAAAACACACACACACACACACACACACACCGACAACACACACACACACACACACACACACACACACACCAACAACACACACACACACCGACAACACACACACACACAACACACACACACACACCGACAAAACACACACGCACACACCGACAACACAAACACACACACACACCGACAACACACCCACAACACACACACACACACACCGACAACACACACACACCGACAACACACACACACACACACACACACACCGACAACACACACACACACACACACCGATAACACACACACACCGACAACACACACACACACACACCGACAACACACACACACACACACACCGACAACACACACACACACACCGACAACACACACACACACACACCGACAACACACACACACAACACACACACACCCACACACACACCGACAACACACACACACACACACACCGACAACACACACACACACACACACACCGACAACACACACACACACACACCGACAACACACACACACACACACACACCGACAACACACACACGCACACCGACAACACACATACACACCGACAACACACACACACACACCGACAACACACACACACACACACCGACAACACATAAACACACACACACCGACAACACACACACACACACACTGACAACACACACACATACACACCGACAACACACACACACACATACACCGACAACACACACACACACACCGACAACACACACACACACACACACACACACACCGACAACACACACACACACACACACCGACAACACACACACTCACACACACACACCGACAACACACACACTCACACACGCACACCGACAACACACATACACACCGACAACACACACACACACACCGACAACACACACACACACACACCGACAACACACACACACACACACCGAGCAACACACACACACACACACCGACAACACACACACACACACCGACAACACACACACACACCGACAACACACACACGACAACACACACACACACACACCGACAACACACACACACACACACACACCGACAACACACACACCACACACGCACACCGACAACACACACACACACCGACACACACACACACACACACCGACAACACACACACACACACACCGACAACACACACACACACAAACACCAGCAACACACACACACATACCGACAACACACACACACACACACCGACAACACACACACACACACACCGACAACACACACACACACACACCGACAACACATACACACACACACACCGACAACACACACACACCGACAACACACACACACACACACACACACACACACACCGACAACACACACACACACACCGACAACACACACACACAGCGACAACACACAAACACACACACACACCGACAACACACACACACACACACCGACAACACACACACACACAACACACACACACACACCGACAACACACACACACACACCAACAACACAAACACACACACCGACAACACACACACACACACCGACAACACACCGACAACACACACACACACCGACAACACACACACACCGACAACACACACACACACACACACCGACAACACACACACACACACCGACAACACACACACACACACACACACCGACAACACACACACACACACACCGACAACACACACACACACACCGACAACACACACACACACACCGACAACACACACACACACACATCGACAACACATAAACACACACACACCGACAACACACACACACACACACTGACAACACACACACATACACACCGACAACACACACACACACACCGACAACACACACACACACACCGACAACACACACACACACACCGACAACACACACACACACACACACACACACCGACAACACACACACACACCGACAACACACACACACACACACCGACAACACACACACACACACACCGACAACACACACACACACCGACAACACACACACACACAACACACACACACACACACCGACAACACAAACACACACACACACACACACCGACAACACACACACACACACACACACACACCGACAACACACACACACACACCGACAACACACACACACACACACCGACAACACACACGCACCGACAACACACACACACACACACACAAACCGAAAACACACACACACACACACCGACAACACACACACACACCGACAACACACACACACACACCGACAACACCTAAACACACACACACCGACAACACACACACACACACACTGACAACACACACACATACACACCGACAACACACACACACACACACACACCGACAACACACACACACACACCGACAACACACACACACACACCGACAACACACACACACACACACACACACACCGACAACACACACACACACCGACAACACACACACACACACACCGACAACACACACACACACACACACCGACAACACACACACACACCGACAACACACACACACACAACACACACACACACACACACCGACAACACAAACACACACACACACACACCGACAACACACACACACACACACACCGACAACACACACACACACACCGACAACACACACACACACACACCGACAACACACACACACACAACACACACACACACACACCGACAACACACACACACACACACCGACCACACACACACACAAACACACCGAGAACACACACACACACACCGACAACACACACACACACAACAAACACACACACACCGACAACACACACACACACACACCGACCACACACACACACAAACACACCGACAACACACACACACACACCGACAACACACACACACACACCGACAACACACACACACACACCGACAACACACACACACACACACACACACCGACAACACAAACACACACACACACACCGACAACACACACACACACAAACACACCGACAACACACACACACACACCGACAACACACACACACACACCGACAACACACACACACACACACCGACAACACACACACACACACACCGACAACACACACACACACACACCGACAACACATACACACACACACACCGACAACACACACACACACACCGACAACACACACAAACACAACACACACACACACCGACAACACACACACACACACAGCGACAACACACACACACAAACACACCGACAACACACACACACATACCGACAACACACACACACACACACCGACAACACACACACACACAAACACCAGCAACACACACACACATACCGACAACACACACACACACACACCGACAACACACACACACACACACCGACAACACACACACACACACACCGACAACACATACACACACACACACCGACAACACACACACACCGACAACACACACACACACACACACACACACACCGACAACACACACACACACACCGACAACACACACACACAGCGACAACACACACACACAAACACACCGACAACACACACACACACACCAACAACACACACACACACACCGACAACACACACACACACACCGACAACACACACACACACACACACACACACACCGACAACACACACACACACACCGACAACACACACACACACACCGACAAAACACACACACACACACACACACACACCGACAACACACACACACACACACACACACACACACACACCAACAACACACACACACACCGACACACACACACACACAACAACACACACACACACACCGACAACACACACACACACACACACACCGACAACACACCCACAACACACACACACACACACCGACAACACACACACACCGACAACACACACACACACACACACACACACCGACAACACACACACACACACACACCGATAACACACACACACCGACAACACACACACACACACACCGACAACACACACACACACACACACCGACAACACACACACACACACCGACAACACACACACACACACACCGACAACACACACACACAACACACACACACCCACACACACACCGACAACACACACACACACACACACCGACAACACACACACACACACACACACCGACAACACACACACACACACACCGACAACACACACACACACACACACACCGACAACACACACACGCACACCGACAACACACATACACACCGACAACACACACACACACACCGACAACACACACACACACACACCGACAACACATAAACACACACACACCGACAACACACACACACACACACTGACAACACACACACATACACACCGACAACACACACACACACATACACCGACAACACACACACACACACCGACAACACACACACACACACACACACACCGACAACACACACACACACACACACCGACAACACACACACTCACACACACACACCGACAACACACACACTCACACACACACACCGACAACACACACACACACAAAACACACACACACCGACAACACACACACACACACACCGACAAAACACACACGCACACACCGACAACACACCCACACACACACCGACAACACACCCACAACACTCACACACACACACACCGACAACACACACACACACCGACAACACACACACACACAACGACAACACACACACACACCGACAACACACACAAACACACACAAACCGACAACACACACACACACACACCGACAACACACACACACACCGACAACACACACACACACACACCGACAACACATAAACACACACACACCGACAACACACACACACACACACTGACAACACACACACATACACACCGACAACACACACACACACACACCGACAACACACACACACACACCGACAACACACACACACACACACCGACAACACACACACACACACACACACACACACCGACAACACACACACACATCGACAACACACACACACACCGACAACACACACACACACAACACACACACACACACCGACAAAACACACACGCACACACCGACAACACCCACACACACACACACACACACACCGACAACACACACACACACAAACACCAGCAACACACACACACACACCGACAACACACACACACACACACACTGACAACACACACACACCGACAACACACACACACACACACACCGACAACACACACACACACACACCGACAACACACACACACCGACAACACACACACACACACACACACACCGACAACACACACACACACCGACAACACACACACACACCGACAACACACACACACACACCGACAACACACACACACACACCGACAACACACACACACACACACACACTGACAACACACACACACACACCGACAACACACACACACACACACCGACAAAACACACACGCACACACCGACAACACACCCACACACACACCGACAACACACCCACAACACTCACACACACACACACCGACAACACACACACACACCGACAACACACACACACACAACGACAACACACACACACACCGACAACACACACAAACACACACAAACCGACAACACACACACACACACACCGACAACACACACACACACCGACAACACACACACACACACACCGACAACACATAAACACACACACACCGACAACACACACACACACACACTGACAACACACACACATACACACCGACAACACACACACACACACACCGACAACACACACACACACACCGACAACACACACACACACACACCGACAACACACACACACACACACACACACACACACCGACAACACACACACACATCGACAACACACACACACACCGACAACACACACACACACAACACACACACACACACCGACAAAACACACACGCACACACCGACAACACACACACACACACACACACACACACCGACAACACACACACACACAAACACCAGCAACACACACACACACACCGACAACACACACACACACACACACTGACAACACACACACACCGACAACACACACACACACACACCGACAACACACACACACACACACCGACAACACACACACACCGACAACACACACACACACACACACACACCGACAACACACACACACACCGACAACACACACACACACCGACAACACACACACACACCGACAACACACACACACACACCGACAACACACACACACACACACACACTGACAACACACACACACACACCGACAACACACACACACACACACCGACAACACATAAACACACACACACCGACAACACACACACACACACACTGACAACACACACACATACACACCGACAACACACACACACACACCGACAACACACACACACACACCGACATCACACACACACACCGACAACACACACATACCGACAACACACACACACACACACACCGACAACACACACACACACACCGACAACACACACACACACCGACAACACACACACACACAACACACACACACACACACACCGACAACACAAACACACACACACACACACACCGACAACACACACACACACACACACCGACAACACACACACACACACACACTGACAACACACACACACCGACAACACACACACACACACACCGACAACACACACACACACACACCGACAACACACACACACCGACAACACACACACACACACACACACACCGACAACACACACACACACCGACAACACACACACACACAACACCGACAACAAACACACACACCGACAACACACACACACACAACACCGACATCACACACACACACACCGACAACACACACACACACACCGACAACACACACACACACACACCGACAACACATAAACACACACACACCGACAACACACACACACACACACTGACAACACACACACATACACACCGACAACACACACACACACACCGACAACACACACACACACCGACCACACACACACACAAACACACCGACAACACACACACACACACCGACAACACACACACACCGACAACACACACACACACACACCGACAACACACACACACACACTGACAACACACACACACACACACACACACACACACCGACAACACACACACACCGACAACACACACACACACAAACACCAGCAACACACACACACATACCGACAACACACACACACACACACCGACAACACACACACACACACACCGACAACACACACACACACACACACCGACAACACATACACACACACACACCGACAACACACACACACCGACAACACACACACACACACACACACACACACCGACAACACACACACACACACCGACAACACACACACACAGCGACAACACACACACACAAACACACCGACAACACACACACACACACCAACAACACACACACACACACCGACAACACACACACACACACCGACAACACACACACACACACACACACACACACACACCGACAACACACACACACACACCGACAACACACACACACACACCGACAAAACACACACACACACACACACACACACCGACAACACACACACACACACACACACACACACACCAACAACACACACACACACCGACAACACACACACACACAACACACACACACACACCGACAAAACACACACGCACACACCGACAACACAAACACACACACACACCGACAACACACCCACAACACACACACACACACCGACAACACACACACACCGACACACACACACACACACACACACACACACCGACAACACACACACACACACACACCGATAACACACACACACCGACAACACACACACACACACACACACCGACAACACACACACACACACACACCGACAACACACACACACACACCGACAACACACACACACACCGACAACACACACACACACCGACAACACACACACACACACCGACAACACACACACACACACACACACTGACAACACACACACACACACCGACAACACACACACACACACACCGACAACACATAAACACACACACACCGACAACACACACACACACACACTGACAACACACACACATACACACCGACAACACACACACACACACCGACAACACACACACACACACCGACATCACACACACACACCGACAACACACACATACCGACAACACACACACACACACACACCGACAACACACACACACACACCGACAACACACACACACACCGACAACACACACACACACAACACACACACACACACACACCGACAACACAAACACACACACACACACACACCGACAACACACACACACACACACACCGACAACACACACACACACACACACTGACAACACACACACACCGACAACACACACACACACACACCGACAACACACACACACAACACACACACACCCACACACACACCGACAACACACACACACACACACACCGACAACACACACACACACACACACACCGACAACACACACACACACACACCGACAACACACACACACACACACACACCGACAACACACACACGCACACCGACAACACACATACACACCGACAACACACACACACACACCGACAACACACACACACACACACCGACAACACATAAACACACACACACCGACAACACACACACACACACACTGACAACACACACACATACACACCGACAACACACACACACACACACACCGACAACACACACACACACACCGACAACACACACACACACACACACACACCGACAACACACACACACACACACACCGACAACACACACACTCACACACACACACCGACAACACACACACTCACACACACACACCGACAACACACACACACACAAAACACACACACACCGACAACACACACACACACACACCGACAAAACACACACGCACACACCGACAACACACCCACACACACACCGACAACACACCCACAACACTCACACACACACACACCGACAACACACACACACACCGACAACACACACACACACAACGACAACACACACACACACCGACAACACACACAAACACACACAAACCGACAACACACACACACACACACCGACAACACACACACACACCGACAACACACACACACACACACCGACAACACATAAACACACACACACCGACAACACACACACACACACACTGACAACACACACACATACACACCGACAACACACACACACACACCGACAACACACACACACACACCGACAACACACACACACACACACCGACAACACACACACACACACACACACACACACACACCGACAACACACACACACATCGACAACACACACACACACCGACAACACACACACACACAACACACACACACACACCGACAAAACACACACGCACACACCGACACACACACACACACACACACACACAAACACCAGCAACACACACACACACACCGACAACACACACACACACACACACTGACAACACACACACACCGACAACACACACACACACACACCGACAACACACACACACACACACCGACAACACACACACACCGACAACACACACACACACACACACACACACCGACAACACACACACACACCGACAACACACACACACACAACACCGACAACACACACACACACACCGACAACACACACACACACACCGACAACACACACACACACACACACACTGACAACACACACACACACACCGACAACACACACACACACACACCGACAACACATAAACACACACACACCGACAACACACACACACACACACTGACAACACACACACATACACACCGACAACACACACACACACACCGACAACACACACACACACACCGACATCACACACACACACCGACAACACACACATACCGACAACACACACACACACACACCGACAACACACACACACACCGACAACACACACACACACCGACAACACACACACACACAACACACACACACACACACCGACAACACAAACACACACACACACACACACCGACAACACACACACACACACACACCGACAACACACACACACACACACACTGACAACACACACACACCGACAACACACACACACACCGACAACACGCACACACACACACCGACAACACACACACACCGACAACACACACACACACACACACACACCGACAACACACACACACACCGACAACACACACACACACAACACCGACAACAAACACACACACCGACAACACACACACACACAACACCGACATCACACACACACACACCGACAACACACACACACACACCGACAACACACACACACACACACCGACAACACATAAACACACACACACCGACAACACACACACACACACACTGACAACACACACACATACACACCGACAACACACACACACACACCGACAACACACACACACACACCGACATCACACACACACACCGACAACACACACATACCGACAACACACACACACACACACCGACAACACACACACACACCGACAACACACACACACACCGACAACACACACACACACACACACCGACAACACAAACACACACACACACACACACCGACAACACACACACACACACACACCGACAACACACACACACACACACCGACAACACACACACACCGACAACACACACACACACACACCGACAACACACACACACACACACCGACAACACACACACACCGACAACACACACACACACACACACACACCGACAACACACACACACACCGACAACACACACACACACAACACCGACAACAAACACACACACCGACAACACACACACACACAACACCGACATCACACACACACACACCGACAACACACACACACACACCGACAACACACACACACACACACACACACACTGACAACACACACACACACACACCGACAACACACACACACCGACAACACACACACACACACACCGACAACACACACACACACACACACCGACAACACACACACACACAACACACACACACACACCGACAACAATCACACACACACACTGACAACACACACACACACACCGACAACACACACACACACACACACCGACCACACACACACACACCGACAACACACACACACACACACCGACAACACACACACACACCGACAACACACACACACACACACCGACAACACATAAACACACACACACCGACAACACACACACACACACACTGACAACACACACACATACACACCGACAACACACACACACACACACCGACAACACACACACACACACCGACAACACACACACACACACACCGACAACACACACACACACACACACACACACACACCGACAACACACACACACATCGACAACACACACACACACCGACAACACACACACACACAACACACACACACACACCGACAAAACACACACGCACACACCGACAACACACACACACACACACACACACACACACCGACAACACACACACACACAAACACCAGCAACACACACACACACACCGACAACACACACACACACACACACTGACAACACACACACACCGACAACACACACACACACACACCGACAACACACACACACACACACCGACAACACACACACACCGACAACACACACACACACACACACACACCGACAACACACACACACACCGACAACACACACACACACCGACAACACACACACACACCGACAACACACACACACACACCGACAACACACACACACACACACACACTGACAACACACACACACACACCGACAACACACACACACACACACCGACAACACATAAACACACACACACCGACAACACACACACACACACACTGACAACACACACACTTACACACCGACAACACACACACACACACCGACAACACACACACACACACCGACATCACACACACACACCGACAACACACACATACCGACAACACACACACACACACACACCGACAACACACACACACACACCGACAACACACACACACACCGACAACACACACACACACAACACACACACACACACACACCGACAACACAAACACACACACACACACACACCGACAACACACACACACACACACACCGACAACACACACACACACACACACTGACAACACACACACACCGACAACACACACACACACACACACCGACAACACACACACACACACACCGACAACACACACACACCGACAACACACACACACACACACACACACCGACAACACACACACACACCGACAACACACACACACACAACACCGACAACAAACACACACACCGACAACACACACACACACAACACCGACATCACACACACACACACCGACAACACACACACACACACCGACAACACACACACACACACACCGACAACACATAAACACACACACACCGACAACACACACACACACACACTGACAACACACACACATACACACCGACAACACACACACACACACCGACAACACACACACACACCGACCACACACACACACAAACACACCGACAACACACACACACACACCGACAACACACACACACACACCGACAACACACACACACACACACCGACAACACACACACACACACTGACAACACACACACACACACACACACACACACACCGACAACACACACACACCGACAACACACACACACACAAACACCAGCAACACACACACACATACCGACACACACACACACACACACCGACAACACACACACACACACACCGACAACACACACACACACACACACCGACAACACATACACACACACACACCGACAACACACACACACCGACAACACACACACACACACACACACACACACCGACAACACACACACACACACCGACAACACACACACACAGCGACAACACACACACACAAACACACCGACAACACACACACACACACCAACAACACACACACACACACCGACAACACACACACACACACCGACAACACACACACACACACACACACACACACACACCGACAACACACACACACACACCGACAACACACACACACACACCGACAAAACACACACACACACACACACACACACACCGACAACACACACACACACACACACACACACACACCAACAACACACACACACACCGACAACACACACACACACAACACACACACACACACCGACAAAACACACACGCACACACCGACAACACAAACACACACACACACCGACAACACACCCACAACACACACACACACACCGACAACACACACACACCGACAACACACACACACACACACACACACACCGACAACACACACACACACACACACCGATAACACACACACACCGACAACACACACACACACACACACACCGACAACACACACACACACACACACCGACAACACACACACACACACCGACAACACACACACACACCGACAACACACACACACACCGACAACACACACACACACACCGACAACACACACACACACACACACACTGACAACACACACACACACACCGACAACACACACACACACACACCGACAACACATAAACACACACACACCGACAACACACACACACACACACTGACAACACACACACATACACACCGACAACACACACACACACACCGACAACACACACACACACACCGACATCACACACACACACCGACAACACACACATACCGACAACACACACACACACACACACCGACAACACACACACACACACCGACAACACACACACACACCGACAACACACACACACACAACACACACACACACACACACCGACAACACAAACACACACACACACACACACCGACAACACACACACACACACACACCGACAACACACACACACACACACACTGACAACACACACACACCGACAACACACACACACACACACCGACAACACACACACACAACACACACACACCCACACACACACCGACAACACACACACACACACACACCGACAACACACACACACACACACACACCGACAACACACACACACACACACCGACAACACACACACACACACACACACCGACAACACACACACGCACACCGACAACACACATACACACCGACAACACACACACACACACCGACAACACACACACACACACACCGACAACACATAAACACACACACACCGACAACACACACACACACACACTGACAACACACACACATACACACCGACAACACACACACACACACACACCGACAACACACACACACACACCGACAACACACACACACACACACACACACCGACAACACACACACACACACACACCGACAACACACACACTCACACACACACACCGACAACACACACACTCACACACACACACCGACAACACACACACACACAAAACACACACACACCGACAACACACACACACACACACCGACAAAACACACACGCACACACCGACAACACACCCACACACACACCGACAACACACCCACAACACTCACACACACACACACCGACAACACACACACACACCGACAACACACACACACACAACGACAACACACACACACACCGACAACACACACAAACACACACAAACCGACAACACACACACACACACACCGACAACACACACACACACCGACAACACACACACACACACACCGACAACACATAAACACACACACACCGACAACACACACACACACACACTGACAACACACACACATACACACCGACAACACACACACACACACACCGACAACACACACACACACACCGACAACACACACACACACACACCGACAACACACACACACACACACACACACACACACACCGACAACACACACACACATCGACAACACACACACACACCGACAACACACACACACACAACACACACACACACACCGACAAAACACACACGCACACACCGACAACACACACACACACACACACACACACACCGACAACACACACACACACAAACACCAGCAACACACACACACACACCGACAACACACACACACACACACACTGACAACACACACACACCGACAACACACACACACACACACCGACAACACACACACACACACACCGACAACACACACACACCGACAACACACACACACACACACACACACACCGACAACACACACACACACCGACAACACACACACACACAACACCGACAACACACACACACACACCGACAACACACACACACACACCGACAACACACACACACACACACACACTGACAACACACACACACACACCGACAACACACACACACACACACCGACAACACATAAACACACACACACCGACAACACACACACACACACACTGACAACACACACACATACACACCGACAACACACACACACACACCGACAACACACACACACACACCGACATCACACACACACACCGACAACACACACATACCGACAACACACACACACACACACCGACAACACACACACACACCGACAACACACACACACACCGACAACACACACACACACAACACACACACACACACACCGACAACACAAACACACACACACACACACACCGACAACACACACACACACACACACCGACAACACACACACACACACACACTGACAACACACACACACCGACAACACACACACACACCGACAACACGCACACACACACACCGACAACACACACACACCGACAACACACACACACACACACACACACCGACAACACACACACACACCGACAACACACACACACACAACACCGACAACAAACACACACACCGACAACACACACACACACAACACCGACATCACACACACACACACCGACAACACACACACACACACCGACAACACACACACACACACACCGACAACACATAAACACACACACACCGACAACACACACACACACACACTGACAACACACACACATACACACCGACAACACACACACACACACCGACAACACACACACACACACCGACATCACACACACACACCGACAACACACACATACCGACAACACACACACACACACACCGACAACACACACACACACCGACAACACACACACACACCGACAACACACACACACACACACACCGACAACACAAACACACACACACACACACACCGACAACACACACACACACACACACCGACAACACACACACACACACACCGACAACACACACACACCGACAACACACACACACACACACCGACAACACACACACACACACACCGACAACACACACACACCGACAACACACACACACACACACACACACCGACAACACACACACACACCGACAACACACACACACACAACACCGACAACAAACACACACACCGACAACACACACACACACAACACCGACATCACACACACACACACCGACAACACACACACACACACCGACAACACACACACACACACACACACTGACAACACACACACACACACACCGACAACACACACACACCGACAACACACACACACACACACCGACAACACACACACACACACACACCGACAACACACACACACACAACACACACACACACACCGACAACAATCACACACACACACTGACAACACACACACACACACCGACAACACACACACACACACACACCGACCACACACACACACACCGACAACACACACACACACACACCGACAACACACACACACACACACACACCGACAACACACACACACACCGACAACACACACACACACAACACACACACACACACCGACAACACACACACACACCAACAACACACACACACACACCGACAACACACACACACACACCGACAACACACCGACAACACACACACACACCGACAACACACACACACCGACAACACACACACACACAAACACCGACAACACACACACACACACACCGACAACACACACACACACACACACACCGACAACACACACACACACACACCGACAACACACACACACACACCGACAACACACACACACACACCGACAACACACACACACACACACCGACAACACATAAACACACACACACCGACAACACACACACACACACACACTGACAACACACACACATACACACCGACAACACACACACACACACCGACAACACACACACACACACCGACAACACACACACACACACCGACAACACACACACACACACACACACACACACCGACAACACACACACACACCGACAACACACACACACACACACCGACAACACACACACACACACACCGACAACACACACACACACCGACAACACACACACACACAACACACACACACACACACCGACAACACAAACACACACACACACACACACCGACAACACACACACACACACACACACACACGACAACACACACACACACACACACACACACCGACAACAAACACACACACCGACAACACACACACACACAACACACACACACCGACAACACACACACACACCGACCACACACACACACAAACACACCGACAACACACACACACACCGACAACACACACACACACACCGACAACACACACACACACACACCGACAACACACACACACACACCGACAACACACACACACACACACACACACACACCGACAACACACACACACCGACAACACACACACACACAAACACCAGCAACAAACACACACATACCGACAACACACACACACACACACCGACAACACACACACACACACACCGACAACACACACACACACACACCGACAACACATACACACACACACACCGACAACACACACACACCGACAACACACACACACACACACACACACACCGACAACACACACACACACACCGACAACACACACACACAGCGACAACACACACACACAAACACACCGACAACACACACACACACACCAACAACACACACACACATACCGAACACCCCATACACACACACACCGACAACACACACACACACACACACACACACACACACCGACAACACACACACACACACCGACAACACACACACACACACCGACAAAACACACACACACACACACACACACACACCGACAACACACACACACACACACACACACACACACACCAACAACACACACACACACCGACAACACACACACACACAACACACACACACACACCGACAAAACACACACGCACACACCGACAACACAAACACACACACACACCGACAACACACCCACAACACACACACACACACACCGACAACACACACACACCGACAACACACACACACACACACACACACACCGACAACACACACACACACACACACACACACACACACCAACAACACACACACACACCGACAACACACACACACACAACACACACACACACACCGACAAAACACACACGCACACACCGACAACACAAACACACACACACACCGACAACACACCCACAACACACACACACACACACCGACAACACACACACACCGACAACACACACACACACACACACACACACCGACAACACACACACACACACACACACCGATAACACACACACACACCGACAACACACACACACACACACACCGACAACACACACACACACACACACCGACAACACACACACACACACCGACAACACACACACACACACACCGACAACACACACACACAACACACACACACCCACACACACACCGACAACACACACACACACACACACCGACAACACACACACACACACACACACCGACAACACACACACACACACACCGACAACACACACACACACACACACACCGACAACACACACACGCACACCGACAACACACATACACACCAACAACACACACACACACACCGACAACACACACACACACACACCGACAACACATAAACACACACACACCGACAACACACACACACACACACTGACAACACACACACATACACACCGACAACACACACACACACACACACCGACAACACACACACACACACCGACAACACACACACACACACACACACACACACACCGACAACACACACACACACACACACCGACAACACACATACTCACACACACACACCGACAACACACACACTCACACACACACACCGACAACACACACACACACAAAACACACACACACCGACAACACACACACACACACACCGACAAAACACACACGCACACACCGACAACACACCCACACACACACCGACAACACACCCACAACACTCACACACACACACACCGACAACACACACACACACCGACAACACACACACACACAACGACAACACACACACACACCGACAACACACACAAACACACACAAACCGACAACACACACACACACACACCGACAACACACACACACACCGACAACACACACACACACACACCGACAACACATAAACACACACACACTGACAACACACACACACACACACTGACAACACACACACATACACACCGACAACACACACACACACACACCGACAACACACACACACACACCGACAACACACACACACACACACCGACAACACACACACACACACACACACACACACACACCGACAACACACACACACATCGACAACACACACACACACCGACAACACACACACACAACACACACACACACACCGACAAAACACACACGCACACACCGACAACACACACACACACACACACACACACACCGACAACACACACACACACAAACACCAGCAACACACACACACACACCGACAACACACACACACACACACACTGACAACACACACACACCGACAACACACACACACACACACTGACAACACACACACATACACACCGACAACACACACACACACACACACCGACAACACACACACACACACCGACAACACACACACACACACACACACACACACACCGACAACACACACACACACACACACCGACAACACACATACTCACACACACACACCGACAACACACACACTCACACACACACACCGACAACACACACACACACAAAACACACACACACCGACAACACACACACACACACACCGACAAAACACACACGCACACACCGACAACACACCCACACACACACCGACAACACACCCACAACACTCACACACACACACACCGACAACACACACACACACCGACAACACACACACACACAACGACAACACACACACACACCGACAACACACACAAACACACACAAACCGACAACACACACACACACACACCGACAACACACACACACACCGACAACACACACACACACACACCGACAACACATAAACACACACACACTGACAACACACACACACACACACTGACAACACACACACATACACACCGACAACACACACACACACACACCGACAACACACACACACACACCGACAACACACACACACACACACCGACAACACACACACACACACACACACCACACACACCGACAACACACACACACATCGACAACACACACACACACCGACAACACACACACACACAACACACACACACACACCGACAAAACACACACGCACACACCGACAACACACACACACACACACACACACACACCGACAACACACACACACACAAACACCAGCAACACACACACACACACCGACAACACACACACACACACACACTGACAACACACACACACCGACAACACACACACACACACACCGACAACACACACACACACACACCGACAACACACACACACCGACAACACACACACACACACACACACACACCGACAACACACACACACACCGACAACACACACACACACAACACCGACAACACACACACACCGACAACACACACACACACACCGACAACACACACACACACACACACACTGACAACACACACACACACACCGACAACACACACACACCGACAACACACACACACACACACACACCGACAACACACAAACACACACACCGACAACACACACACACACAACACACACACACACCGACAACACACACACACACACACACCGACAACACACACACACACACCGACAACACACACACACACACACCGACAACACACACACACACACCGACAACACACACACACACACCGACACACACACACACACACACCGACAACACACACACACACCGAAAACACACACACACACAACACACACACACACACCGACAACACACACCAACAACACACACACCGACAACACACCGACAACACACACACACACCGACAACACACACACACCGACAACACACACACACCGACAACACACACACACACACACACACCGACAACACACACACACACACACACCGACAACACACACACACACACACACCGACAACACACACACACACACCGACAACACACACACACACACACCGACAACACATAAACACACACACACCGACAACACACACACACACACACTGACAACACACACACATACACACCGACAACACACACACACACCGACAACACACACACACACACCGACAACACACACACACACACCGACAACACACACACACACCGACAACGACACACACACACACACCGACAACACACACACACACACACCGACAACACACACACACACATACAACACACACACACACAACACACACACACACACACCGACAACACAAACACACACACACACACACACCGACAAAACACACACGCACACACCGACAACACAAACACACACACACACCGACAACACACCCACAACACACACACACACACACCGACAACACACACACACCGACAACACACACACACACACACACACACACCGACAACACACACACACACACACACACACACACACACACCAACAACACACACACACACCGACAACACACACACACACAACACACACACACACACCGACAAAACACACACGCACACACCGACAACACAAACACACACACACACCGACAACACACCCACAACACACACACACACACACCGACAACACACACACACCGACAACACACACACACACCACACACACACACCGACAACACACACACACACACACACACCGATAACACACACACACACCGACAACACACACACACACACACACCGACAACACACACACACACACACACCGACAACACACACACACACACCGACAACACACACACACACACACCGACAACACACACACACAACACACACACACCCACACACACACCGACAACACACACACACACACACACCGACAACACACACACACACACACACACCGACAACACACACACACACACACCGACAACACACACACACACACACACACCGACAACACACACACGCACACCGACAACACACATACACACCAACAACACACACACACACACCGACAACACACACACACACACACCGACAACACATAAACACACACACACCGACAACACACACACACACACACTGACAACACACACACATACACACCGACAACACACACACACACACACACCGACAACACACACACACACACCGACAACACACACACACACACACACACACACACACCGACAACACACACACACACACACACCGACAACACACATACTCACACACACACACCGACAACACACACACTCACACACACACACCGACAACACACACACACACAAAACACACACACACCGACAACACACACACACACACACCGACAAAACACACACGCACACACCGACAACACACCCACACACACACCGACAACACACCCACAACACTCACACACACACACACCGACAACACACACACACACCGACAACACACACACACACAACGACAACACACACACACACCGACAACACACACAAACACACACAAACCGACAACACACACACACACACACCGACAACACACACACACACCGACAACACACACACACACACACCGACAACACATAAACACACACACACTGACAACACACACACACACACACTGACAACACACACACATACACACCGACAACACACACACACACACACCGACAACACACACACACACACCGACAACACACACACACACACACCGACAACACACACACACACACACACACACACACACACCGACAACACACACACACATCGACAACACACACACACACCGACAACACACACACACAACACACACACACACACCGACAAAACACACACGCACACACCGACAACACACACACACACACACACACACACACCGACAACACACACACACACAAACACCAGCAACACACACACACACACCGACAACACACACACACACACACACTGACAACACACACACACCGACAACACACACACACACACACTGACAACACACACACATACACACCGACAACACACACACACACACACACCGACAACACACACACACACACCGACAACACACACACACACACACACACACACACACTGACAACACACACACACACACACACCGACAACACACATACTCACACACACACACCGACAACACACACACTCACACACACACACCGACAACACACACACACACAAAACACACACACACCGACAACACACACACACACACACCGACAAAACACACACGCACACACCGACAACACACCCACACACACACCGACAACACACCCACAACACTCACACACACACACACCGACAACACACACACACACCGACAACACACACACACACAACGACAACACACACACACACCGACAACACACACAAACACACACAAACCGACAACACACACACACACACACCGACAACACACACACACACCGACAACACACACACACACACACCGACAACACATAAACACACACACACTGACAACACACACACACACACACTGACAACACACACACATACACACCGACAACACACACACACACACACCGACAACACACACACACACACCGACAACACACACACACACACACCGACAACACACACACACACACACACACACACACACACCGACAACACACACACACATCGACAACACACACACACACCGACAACACACACACACACAACACACACACACACACCGACAAAACACACACGCACACACCGACAACACACACACACACACACACACACACACCGACAACACACACACACACAAACACCAGCAACACACACACACACACCGACAACACACACACACACACACACTGACAACACACACACACCGACAACACACACACACACACACCGACAACACACACACACACACACCGACAACACACACACACCGACAACACACACACACACACACACACACACCGACAACACACACACACACCGACAACACACACACACACAACACCGACAACACACACACACCGACAACACACACACACACACCGACAACACACACACACACACACACACTGACAACACACACACACACACACCGACAACACACACACACCGACAACACACACACACACACACACACCGACAACACACAAACACACACACCGACAACACACACACACACAACACACACACACACCGACAACACACACACACACACACACCGACAACACACACACACACACCGACAACACACACACACACACACCGACAACACACACACACACACCGACAACACACACACACACACCGACAACACACACACACACACACCGACAACACACACACACACCGAAAACACACACACACACAACACACACACACACACCGACAACACACACCAACAACACACACACCGACAACACACCGACAACACACACACACACCGACAACACACACACACCGACAACACACACACACCGACAACACACACACACACACACACACCGACAACACACACACACACACACACCGACAACACACACACACACACACACCGACAACACACACACACACACCGACAACACACACACACACACACCGACAACACATAAACACACACACACCGACAACACACACACACACACACTGACAACACACACACATACACACCGACAACACACACACACACCGACAACACACACACACACACCGACAACACACACACACACACACCGACAACACACACACACACCGACAACACACACACACACACACCGACAACACACACACACACACACCGACAACACACACACACACATACAACACACACACACACAACACACACACACACACACCGACAACACAAACACACACACACACACACACCGACAACACACACACACACACACACACACACCGACAACACACACACACACACACACACACACACCGACAACAAACACACACACCGACAACACACACACACACAACACACACACACCGACAACACACACACACACACACCGACCACACACACACACAAACACACCGACAACACACATACACACACCGACAACACACACACACCGACAACACACACACACAGCGACAACACACACACACAAACACACCGACAACACACACACACACACCAACAACACACACACACACACCGACAACACACACACACACACCGACACACACACACACACACACACACACACACACACCGACAACACACACACACACACCGACAACACACACACACACACCGACAAAACACACACACACACACACACACACACACCGACAACACACACACACACACACACACACACACACACCAACAACACACACACACACCGACAACACACACACACACAACACACACACACACACCGACAAAACACACACGCACACACCGACAACACAAACACACACACACACCGACAACACACCCACAACACACACACACACACACCGACAACACACACACACCCGACAACACACACACACACACACACACACACCGACAACACACACACACACACACACCGATAACACACACACACCGACAACACACACACACACACACACACCGACAACACACACACACACACACACCGACAACACACACACACACACCGACAACACACACACACACACACCGACAACACATAAACACACACACACCGACAACACACACACACACACACTGACAACACACACACATACACACCGACAACACACACACACACCGACAACACACACACACACACCGACAACACACACACACACACCGACAACACACACACACACCGACAACACACACACACACACACCGACAACACACACACACACACACCGACAACACACACACACACATACAACACACACACACACAACACACACACACACACACCGACAACACAAACACACACACACACACACACCGACAACACACACACACACACACACACACCGACAACACACACACACACACACACACACACCGACAACAAACACACACACCGACAACACACACACACACAACACACACACACCGACAACACACACACACACACACCGACCACACACACACACAAACACACCGACAACACACATACACACACCGACAACACACACACACCGACAACACACACACACAGCGACAACACACACACACAAACACACCGACAACACACACACACACACCAACAACACACACACACACACCGACAACACACACACACACACCGACAACACACACACACACACACCGACAACACACACACACACACCGACAACACACACACACACACCGACAAAACACACACACACACACACACACACACCGACAACACACACACACACACACACACACACACACACCAACAACACACACACACACCGACAACACACACACACACAACACACACACACACACCGACAAAACACACACGCACACACCGACAACACAAACACACACACACACCGACAACACACCCACAACACACACACACACACACCGACAACACACACACACCCGACAACACACACACACACACACACACACACCGACAACACACACACACACACACACCGATAACACACACACACCGACAACACACACACACACACACACCGACAACACACACACACACACACACCGACAACACACACACACACACCGACAACACACACACACACACACCGACAACACACACACACAACACACACAAACCCACAGACACACCGACAACACACACACACACACACACCGACAACACACACACACACACACACACCGACAACACACACACACACACACCGACAACACACACACACACACACACCGACAACACACACACGCACACCGACAACACACATACACACCGACAACACACACACACACACCGACAACACACACACACACCGACAACACATAAACACACACACACCGACAACACACACACACACACACTGACAACACACACACATACACACCAACAACACACACACACACACACACCGATAACACACACACACACACACACCGACAACACACACACACACACACACCGACAACACACACACTCACACACACACACCGACAACACACACACTCACACACACACACCGACAACACACACACACACAAAACACACACACACCGACAACACACACACACACACACCGACAAAACACACACGCACACACCGACAACACACCCACACACACACCGACAACACACCCACAACACTCACACACACACACACCGACAACACACACACACACCGACAACACACACACACACAACGACAACACACACACACACCGACAACACACACAAACACACACAAACCGACAACACACACACACACACACCGACAACACACACACACACCGACAACACACACACACACACACCGACAACACATAAACACACACACACCGACAACACACACACACACACACTGACAACACACACACATACACACCGACAACACACACACACACACCGACAACACACACACACACACCGACAACACACACACACACACCGACAACACACACACACACCGACAACACACACACACACACACCGACAACACACACACACACACACCGACAACACACACACACACATACAACACACACACACACACACAACACACACACACACACACCGACAACACAAACACACACACACACACACACCGACAACACACACACACACACACACACACACCGACAACACACACACACACAGACACACACACCGACAACAAACACACACACCGACAACACACACACACACAACACACACACACCGACAACACACACACACACACCGACCACACACACACACAAACACACCGACAACACACATACACACACCGACAACACACACACACCGACAACACACACACACAGCGACAACACACACACACAAACACACCGACAACACACACACACACCAACAACACACACACACACACCGACAACACACACACACACACCGACAACACACACACACACACACACACACACACACCGACAACACACACACACACACCGACAACACACACACACACACCGACAAAACACACACACACACACACACACACACACACACCGACAACACACACACACACACACACACACACACACACCAACAACACACACACACACCGACAACACACACACACACAACACACACACACACACCGACAAAACACACACGCACACACCGACAACACAAACACACACACACACCGACAACACACCCACAACACACACACACACACACCGACAACACACACACACCGACAACACACACACACACACACACACACACCGACAACACACACACACACACACACCGATAACACACACACACCGACAACACACACACACACACACACCGACAACACACACACACACACCGACAACACACACACACACACACCGACAACACACACACACAACACACACAAACCCACAGACACACCGACAACACACACACACACACACACCGACAACACACACACACACACACACACCGACAACACACACACACACACACCGACAACACACACACACACACACACCGACAACACACACACGCACACCGACAACACACATACACACCGACAACACACACACACACACCGACAACACACACACACACCGACAACACATAAACACACACACACCGACAACACACACACACACACACTGACAACACACACACATACACACCAACAACACACACACACACACACACCGATAACACACACACACACACACACCAACAACACACACACACACACACACCGACAACACACACACTCACACACACACACCGACAACACACACACTCACACACACACACCGACAACACACACACACACAAAACACACACACACCGACAACACACACACACACACACCGACAAAACACACACGCACACACCGACAACACACCCACACACACACCGACAACACACCCACAACACTCACACACACACACACCGACAACACACACACACACCGACAACACACACACACACAACGACAACACACACACACACCGACAACACACACAAACACACACAAACCGACAACACACACACACACACACCGACAACACACACACACACCGACAACACACACACACACACACCGACAACACATAAACACACACACACCGACAACACACACACACACACACACTGACAACACACACACATACACACCGACAACACACACACACACACACCGACAACACACACACACCGACAACACACACACACACACACCGACAACACACACACACACACACACACACACACACCGACAACACACACACACATCGACAACACACACACACACCGACAACACACACACACACAACACACACACACACACCGACAAAACACACACGCACACACCGACAACACACACACACACACACACACACCGACAACACACACACACACACCGACAACACACACACACACACACCGACAACACACACACACAACACACACAAACCCACAGACACACCGACAACACACACACACACACACACCGACAACACACACACACACACACACACCGACAACACACACACACACACACCGACAACACACACACACACACACACCGACAACACACACACGCACACCGACAACACACATACACACCGACAACACACACACACACACCGACAACACACACACACACACACCGACAACACATAAACACACACACACCGACAACACACACACACACACACTGACAACACACACACATACACACCAACAACACACACACACACACACACCGACAACACACACACACACACCGACAACACACACACACACACACACCGACAACACACACACACACACACACCGACAACACACACACTCACACACACACACCGACAACACACACACTCACACACACACCGACAACACACACACACACAAAACACACACACACCGACAACACACACACACACCGACAACACACCCACACACACACCGACAACACACCCACAACACTCACACACACACACACCGACAACACACACACACACCGACAACACACACACACACAACGACAACACACACACACACCGACAACACACACAAACACACACAAACCGACAACACACACACACACACACCGACAACACACACACACACCGACAACACACACACACACACACCGACAACACATAAAAACACACACACCGACAACACACACACACACACACTGACAACACACACACATACACACCGACAACACACACACACACACACCGACAACACACACACACCGACACACACACACACACACACACACACACACCGACAACACACACACACATCGACAACACACACACACACCGACAACACACACACACACAACACACACACACACACCGACAAAACACACACGCACACACCGACAACACACACACACACACACACACACACACACCGACAACACACACACACACAAACACCAGCAACACACACACACACACCGACAACACACACACACACACACACACACTGACAACACACACACACCGACAACACACACACACACACACCGACAACACACACACACACACACCGACAACACACACACACCGACAACACACACACACACACACACCGACAACACACACACACACCGACAACACACACACACACAACACCGACAACACACACACACACACCGACAACACACACACACACACACCGACAACACACACACACCGACAACACACACACACACACACACACACACCGACAACACACACACACACCGACAACACACACACACACAACACCGACAACACACACACACACACCGACAACACACACACACACACACACACTGACAACACACACACACACACCGACAACACACACACACCGACAACACACACACACACAAAACACACACACACCGACAACACACACACACACCGACAAAACACACACGCACACACCGACAACACACCCACACACACACCGACAACACACCCACAACACTCACACACACACACACCGACAACACACACACACACCGACAACACACACACACACAACGACAACACACACACACACCGACAACACACACAAACACACACAAACCGACAACACACACACACACACACCGACAACACACACACACACCGACAACACACACACACACACACCGACAACACATAAAAACACACACACCGACAACACACACACACACACACTGACAACACACACACATACACACCGACAACAAACACACACACACCGACAACACACACACACACACCGACAACACACACACACACACACCGACAACACACACACACACACACACACACACACACACCGACAACACACACACACATCGACAACACACACACACACCGACAACACACACACACACAACACACACACACACACCGACAAAACACACACGCACACACCGACACACACACACACACACACACACACACCGACAACACACACACACACAAACACCAGCAACACACACACACACACCGACAACACACACACACACACACACTGACAACACACACACACCGACAACACACACACACACACACCGACAACACACACACACACACACCGACAACACACACACACCGACAACACACACACACACACACACACACCGACAACACACACACACACCGACAACACACACACACACAACACCGACAACACACACACACACACCGACAACACACACACACACACACCGACAACACACACACACCGACAACACACACACACACACACACACACCGACAACACACACACACACCGACAACACACACACACACAACACCGACAACACACACACACACACCGACAACACACACACACACACCGACAACACACACACACACACACACACTGACAACACACACACACACACCGACAACACACACACACCGACAACACACACACACACACACACACCGACAACACACAAACACACACACCGACAACACACACACACACAACACACACGCACACACCGACAACACACACACACACACACCGACAACACACACACACACACCGACAACACACACACACACACACCGACAACACACACACACACACCGACAACACACACACACACACCGACAACACACACACACACACACACACCGACAACACACACACACACACACACACACACACCGACAACAAACACACACACCGACAACACACACACACACAACACACACACACCGACAACACACACACACACACACCGACCACACACACACACAAACACACCGACAACACACACACACACACCGACAACACACACACACCGACAACACACACACACAGCGACAACACACACACACAAACACACCGACAACACACACACACACACCAACAACACACACACACACACCGACAACACACACACACACACCGACAACACACACACACACACACACACACACACACCGACAACACACACACACACACCGACAACACACACACACACACCGACAAACACACACACACACACACACACACACACCGACAACACACACACACACACACACACACACACACACCAACAACACACACACACACCGACAACACACACACACACAACACACACACACACACCGACAAAACACACACGCACACACCGACAACACAAACACACACACACACCGACAACACACCCACAACACACACACACACACACCGACAACACACACACACCGACAACACACACACACACACACACACACACACCGACAACACACACACACACACACACCGATAACACACACACACCGACAACACACACACACACACACACCGACAACACACACACACACACACACCGACACACACACACACACACACACACACACACACCGACAACACACACACACACACCGACAACACACACACACACACCGACAAAACACACACACACACACACCGACAACACACACACACACACACACACACACACCAACAACACACACACACACCGACAACACACACACACACAACACACACACACACCGACAAAACACACACGCACACACCGACAACACAAACACACACACACACCGACAACACACCCACAACACACACACACACACACCGACAACACACACACACCGACAACACACACACACACACACACACACACCGACAACACACACACACACACACACCGATAACACACACACACCGACACACACACACACACACACACCGACAACACACACACACACACACACCGACAACACACACACACACACCGACAACACACACACACACACACACCGACAACACACACACACACACACACACACGACACACACACACACACACACACACACACCGACAACACACACACACACACACACACCGACAACACACACACACACACACCGACAACACACACACACACACACCGACAACACACACACACACACCGACAACACACCCACAACACACACACACACACCGACAACACACACACACACCGACAACACACACACACACAACACCGACAACACACACACACACACCGACAACACACACACACACACACCGACAACACACACACACCGACAACACACACACACACACACACACACCGACAACACACACACACACCGACAACACACACACACACAACACCGACAACACACACACACACACCGACAACACACACACACACACCGACAACACACACACACACACACACACGACAACACACACACACACACCGACAACACACACACACCGACAACACACACACACACACACACACCGACAACACACACACACACACACCGACAACACACACACACACACACACACACACACACACCGACAACACACACACACACACACCGACAACACACACACACACACCGACAACACACACACACACACACCGACAACACACACACACACACCGACAACACACACACACACACCGACAACACACACACACACACACACACACACACACACACACACACACACACACACACACACCGACAACAAACACACACACCGACAACACACACACACACAACACACACACACCGACAACACACACACACACACACCGACCACACACACACACACACACACCGACAACACACACACACACACCGACAACACACACACACCGACAACACACACCACACACCGACAACACACACACACAAACACACCGACAACACACACACACACACAACAACACACACACACACACCGACAACACACACACACACACACCGACAACACACACACACACACACACACACACACACCGACAACACACACACACACACCGACAACACACACACACACACCGACAACACACACACACACACACACACACACACACCGACAACACACACACACACACACACACACACACACACCAACAACACACACACACACCGACAACACACACACACACAACACACACACACACACCGACAAAACACACACGCACACACCGACAACACAAACACACACACACACCGACAACACACCCACAACACACACACACACACACCGACAACACACACACACCGACAACACACACACACACACACACACACACACCGACAACACACACACACACACACACCGATAACACACACACACCGACAACACACACACACACACACACCGACAACACACACACACACACACACCGACAACACACACACACACACACACACACACACACCGACAACACACACACACACACCGACAACACACACACACACACCGACAACACACACACACACACACACCGACAACACACACACACACACACACACACACACCAACAACACACACACACACCGACAACACACACACACACAACACACACACACACCGACAACACACACACGCACACACCGACAACACAAACACACACACACACCGACAACACACCCACAACACACACACACACACACCGACAACACACACACACCGACAACACACACACACACACACACACACACCGACAACACACACACACACACACACCGATAACACACACACACTGACAACACACACACATACACACCAACAACACACACACACACACACACCGACAACACACACACACACACCGACAACACACACACACACACACACCGACAACACACACACACACACACACCGACAACACACACACTCACACACACACACCGACAACACACACACTCACACACACACACCGACAACACACACACACACAAAACACACACACACCGACAACACACACACACACCGACAAAACACACACGCACACACCGACAACACACCCACACACACACCGACAACACACCCACAACACTCACACACACACACACCGACAACACACACACACACCGACAACACACACACACACAACGACAACACACACACACACCGACAACACACACAAACACACACAAACCGACAACACACACACACACACACCGACAACACACACACACACCGACAACACACACACACACACACCGACAACACATAAAAACACACACACCGACAACACACACACACACACACTGACAACACACACACATACACACCGACAACACACACACACACACACCGACAACACACACACACACACCACACACACACACGACACACACACACACACACACACACACACACACACACACACCGACAACACACACACACATCGACAACACACACACACACCGACAACACACACACACACAACACACACACACACACCGACAAAACACACACGCACACACCGACAACACACACACACACACACACACACACACACCGACAACACACACACACACAAACACCAGCAACACACACACACACACCGACAACACACACACACACACACACACACTGACAACACACACACACCGACAACACACACACACACACACCGACAACACACACACACACACACCGACAACACACACACACCGACAACACACACACACACACACACCGACAACACACACACACACCGACAACACACACACACACAACACCGACAACACACACACACACACCGACAACACACACACACACACACCGACAACACACACACACCGACAACACACACACACACACACACACACACCGACAACACACACACACACCGACAACACACACACACACAACACCGACAACACACACACACACACCGACAACACACACACACACACACACACTGACAACACACACACACACACCGACAACACACACACACCGACAACACACACACACACAAAACACACACACACCGACAACACACACACACACCGACAAAACACACACGCACACACCGACAACACACCCACACACACACCGACAACACACCCACAACACTCACACACACACACACCGACAACACACACACACACCGACAACACACACACACACAACGACAACACACACACACACCGACAACACACACAAACACACACAAACCGACAACACACACACACACACACCGACAACACACACACACACCGACAACACACACACACACACACACGAAAACACATAAAAACACACACACCGACAACACACACACACACACACTGACAACACACACACATACACACCGACAACAAACACACACACACCGACAACACACACACACACACCGACAACACACACACACACACACCGACAACACACACACACACACACACACACACACACACCGACAACACACACACACATCGACAACACACACACACACCGACAACACACACACACACAACACACACACACACACCGACAAAACACACACGCACACACCGACAACACACACACACACACACACACCGACAACACACACACACACAAACACCAGCAACACACACACACACACCGACAACACACACACACACACACACTGACAACACACACACACCGACAACACACACACACACACACCGACAACACACACACACACACACCGACAACACACACACACCGACAACACACACACACACACACACACACCGACAACACACACACACACCGACAACACACACACACACAACACCGACAACACACACACACACACCGACAACACACACACACACACACCGACAACACACACACACCGACAACACACACACACACACACACACACCGACAACACACACACACACCGACAACACACACACACACAACACCGACAACACACACACACACACCGACAACACACACACACACACCGACAACACACACACACACACACACACTGACAACACACACACACACACCGACAACACACACACACCGACAACACACACACACACACACACACCGACAACACACAAACACACACACCGACAACACACACACACACAACACACACGCACACACCGACAACACACACACACACACACCGACAACACACACACACACACCGACAACACACACACACACACACCGACAACACACACACACACACCGACAACACACACACACACACCGACAACACACACACACACACACACACCGACAACACACACACACACACACACACACACCGACAACAAACACACACACCGACAACACACACACACACAACACACACACACCGACAACACACACACACACACACCGACCACACACACACACAAACACACCGACAACACACACACACACACCGACAACACACACACACCGACAACACACACACACAGCGACAACACACACACACAAACACACCGACAACACACACACACACACCAACAACACACACACACACACCGACAACACACACACACACACCGACAACACACACACACACACACACACACACACACCGACAACACACACACACACACCGACAACACACACACACACACCGACAAAACACACACACACACACACACACACACACCGACAACACACACACACACACACACACACACACCAACAACACACACACACACCGACAACACACACACACACAACACACACACACACACCGACAAAACACACACGCACACACCGACAACACAAACACACACACACACCGACAACACACCCACAACACACACACACACACACCGACAACACACACACACCGACAACACACACACACACACACACACACACACCGACAACACACACACACACACACACCGATAACACACACACACCGACAACACACACACACACACACACCGACAACACACACACACACACACACCGACAACACACACACACACACACACACACACACACCGACAACACACACACACACACCGACAACACACACACACACACCGACAAAACACACACACACACACACACACACACACCGACAACACACACACACACACACACACACACACCAACAACACACACACACACCGACAACACACACACACACAACACACACACACACACCGACAAAACACACACGCACACACCGACAACACAAACACACACACACACCGACAACACACCCACAACACACACACACACACACCGACAACACACACACACCGACAACACACACACACACACACACACACACCGACAACACACACACACACACACACCGATAACACACACACACCGACAACACACACACACACACACACCGACAACACACACACACACACACACCGACAACACACACACACACACCGACAACACACACACACACACACCGACAACACACACACACAACACACACAAACCCACAGACACACCGACCACACACACACACACACACACCGACAACACACACACACACACACACACCGACAACACACACACACACACACCGACAACACACACACACACACACACCGACAACACACACACGCACACCGACAACACACATACACACCGACAACACACACACACACACCGACAACACACACACACACCGACAACACATAAACACACACACACCGACAACACACACACACACACACTGACAACACACACACATACACACCAACAACACACACACACACATACACCGACAACACACACACACACACACACCGACAACACACACACACACACACACCGACAACACACACACTCACACACACACACCGACAACACACACACTCACACACACACACCGACAACACACACACACACACACCGACAAAACACACACGCACACACCGACAACACACCCACACACACACCGACAACACACCCACAACACTCACACACACACACACCGACAACACACACACACACCGACAACACACACACACACAACGACAACACACACACACACCGACAACACACACAAACACACACAAACCGACAACACACACACACACACACCGACAACACACACACACACCGACAACACACACACACACACACCGACAACACATAAACACACACACACCGACAACACACACACACACACACTGACAACACACACACATACACACCGACAACACACACACACACACACCGACAACACACACACACACACCGACAACACACACACACACACACCGACAACACACACACACACACACACACACACACACACCGACAACACACACACACATCGACAACACACACACACACCGACAACACACACACACACAACACACACACACACACCGACAAAACACACACGCACACACCGACAACACACACACACACACACACACACACACACCGACAACACACACACACACACCGACAACACACACACACACACACCGACAACACACACACACAACACACACAAACCCACAGACACACCGACAACACACACACACACACACACCGACAACACACACACACACACACACACCGACAACACACACACACACACACCGACAACACACACACACACACACACCGACAACACACACACGCACACCGACAACACACATACACACCGACAACACACACACACACACCGACAACACACACACACACACACCGACAACACACACACACACACACTGACAACACACACACATACACACCAACAACACACACACACACACACACCGACAACACACACACACACACCGACAACACACACACACACACACACCGACAACACACACACACACACACACCGACAACACACACACTCACACACACACACCGACAACACACACACTCACACACACACACCGACAACACACACACACACAAAACACACACACACCGACAACACACACACACACCGACAAAACACACACGCACACACCGACAACACACCCACACACACACCGACAACACACCCACAACACTCACACACACACACACCGACAACACACACACACACCGACAACACACACACACACAACGACAACACACACACACACCGACAACACACACAAACACACACAAACCGACAACACACACACACACACACCGACAACACACACACACACCGACAACACACACACACACACACCGACAACACATAAAAACACACACACCGACAACACACACACACACATACTGACAACACACACACATACACACCGACAACACACACACACACACACCGACAACACACACACACACACCGACAACACACACACACACACACCGACAACACACACACACACACACACACACCGACAACACACACACACATCGACAACACACACACACACCGACAACACACACACACACAACACACACACACACACCGACAAAACACACACGCACACACCGACAACACACACACACACACACACACACCGACAACACACACACACACAAACACCAGCAACACACACACACACACCGACAACACACACACACACACACACTGACAACACACACACACCGACAACACACACACACACACACCGACAACACACACACACACACACCGACAACACACACACACCGACAACACACACACACACACACACACACACCGACAACACCACACACACACCGACAACACACACACACACACCGACAACACACACACACACACACCGACAACACACACACACCGACAACACACACACACACACACACACACACACCGACAACACACACACACACCGACAACACACACACACACAACACCGACAACACACACACACACACCGACAACACACACACACACACCGACAACACACACACACACACACCGACAACACACACACACACACACTGACAACACACACACATACACACCGACAACACACACACACACACACCGACAACACACACACACACACCGACAACACACACACACACACACCGACAACACACACACACACACCACACACACACACACCGACAACACACACACACATCGACAACACACACACACACCGACAACACACACACACACAACACACACACACACACCGACAAAACACACACGCACACACCGACAACACACACACACACACACACACACACACACCGACAACACACACACACACAAACACCAGCAACACACACACACACACCGACAACACACACACACACACACACTGACAACACACACACACCGACAACACACACACACACACACCGACAACACACACACACACACACCGACAACACACACACACCGACAACACACACACACACACACACACACACCGACAACACACACACACACCGACAACACACACACACACAACACCGACAACACACACACACACACCGACAACACACACACACACACACCGACAACACACACACACACACACACACACCGACAACACACACACACACCGACAACACACACACACACAACACCGACAACACACACACACACACCGACAACACACACACACACACACACACTGACAACACACACACACACACCGACAACACACACACACCGACAACACACACACACACACACACACCGACAACACACACACACACCGACAACACACACACACACATACTGACAACACACACACATACACACCGACAACACACACACACACACACCGACAACACACACACACACACCGACAACACACACACACACACACCGACAACACACACACACACACACACACACCGACAACACACACACACATCGACAACACACACACACACCGACAACACACACACACACAACACACACACACACACCGACAAAACACACACGCACACACCGACAACACACACACACACACACACACACCGACAACACACACACACACAAACACCAGCAACACACACACACACACCGACAACACACACACACACACACACTGACAACACACACACACCGACAACACACACACACACACACCGACAACACACACACACACACACCGACAACACACACACACCGACAACACACACACACACACACACACACACCGACAACACACACACACACCGACAACACACACACACACACCGACAACACACACACACACACACCGACAACACACACACACCGACAACACACACACACACACACACACACACACCGACAACACACACACACACCGACAACACACACACACACAACACCGACAACACACACACACACACCGACAACACACACACACACACCGACAACACACACACACACACACCGACAACACACACACACACACACTGACAACACACACACATACACACCGACAACACACACACACACACACCGACAACACACACACACACACCGACAACACACACACACACACACCGACAACACACACACACACACACACACACACACACCGACAACACACACACACATCGACAACACACACACACACCGACAACACACACACACACAACACACACACACACACCGACAAAACACACACGCACACACCGACAACACACACACACACACACACACACACACACCGACAACACACACACACACAAACACCAGCAACACACACACACACACCGACAACACACACACACACACACACTGACAACACACACACACCGACAACACACACACACACACACCGACAACACACACACACACACACCGACAACACACACACACCGACAACACACACACACACACACACACACACCGACAACACACACACACACCGACAACACACACACACACAACACCGACAACACACACACACACACCGACAACACACACACACACACACCGACAACACACACACACACACACACACACCGACAACACACACACACACCGACAACACACACACACACAACACCGACAACACACACACACACACCGACAACACACACACACACACACACACTGACAACACACACACACACACCGACAACACACACACACCGACAACACACACACACACACACACACCGACAACACACAAACACACACACCGACAACACACACACACACAACACACACGCACACACCGACAACACACACACACACACACCGACAACACACACACACACACCGACAACACACACACACACACACCGACAACACACACACACACACCGACAACACACACACACACACCGACAACACACACACACACACACACACACCGACAACACACACACACACACACACACACACCGACAACAAACACACACACCGACAACACACACACACACAACACACACACACCGACAACACACACACACACACACCGACCACACACACACACAAACACACCGACAACACACACACACACACCGACAACACACACACACCGACAACACACACACACAGCGACAACACACACACACAAACACACCGACAACACACACACACACACCAACAACACACACACACACACCGACAACACACACACACACACCGACAACACACACACACACACACACACACACACACCGACAACACACACACACACACCGACAACACACACACACACACCGACAAAACACACACACACACACACACACACACACCGACAACACACACACACACACACACACACACACACACCAACAACACACACACACACCGACAACACACACACACACAACACACACACACACACCGACAAAACACACACGCACACACCGACAACACAAACACACACACACACCGACAACACACCCACAACACACACACACACACACCGACAACACACACACACCGACAACACACACACACACACACACACACACCGACAACACACACACACACAAACACCAGCAACACACACACACACACCGACAACACACACACACACACACACTGACAACACACACACACCGACAACACACACACACACACACCGACAACACACACACACACACACCGACAACACACACACACCGACAACACACACACACACACACACACACACACCGACAACACACACACACACCGACAACACACACACACACAACACCGACAACACACACACACACACCGACAACACACACACACACACACCGACAACACACACACACCGACAACACACACACACACACACACACACCGACAACACACACACACACCGACAACACACACACACACAACACCGACAACACACACACACACACCGACAACACACACACACACACACACACTGACAACACACACACACACACCGACAACACACACACACCGACAACACACACACACACACACACACCGACAACACACAAACACACACACCGACAACACACACACACACAACACACACGCACACACCGACAACACACACACACACACACCGACAACACACACACACACACCGACAACACACACACACACACACCGACAACACACACACACACACCGACAACACACACACACACACCGACAACACACACACACACACACACACACCGACAACACACACACACACACACACACACACCGACAACAAACACACACACCGACAACACACACACACACAACACACACACACCGACAACACACACACACACACACCGACCACACACACACACAAACACACCGACAACACACACACACACACCGACAACACACACACACCGACAACACACACACACAGCGACAACACACACACACAAACACACCGACAACACACACACACACACCAACAACACACACACACACACCGACAACACACACACACACACCGACAACACACACACACACACACACACACACACACCGACAACACACACACACACACCGACAACACACACACACACACCGACAAAACACACACACACACACACACACACACACCGACAACACACACACACACACACACACACACACACACCAACAACACACACACACACCGACAACACACACACACACAACACACACACACACACCGACAAAACACACACGCACACACCGACAACACAAACACACACACACACCGACAACACACCCACAACACACACACACACACACCGACAACACACACACACCGACAACACACACACACACACACACACACACCGACAACACACACACACACACACACCGATAACACACACACACCGACAACACACACACACACACACACCGACAACACACACACACACACACACCGACAACACACACACACACACCGACAACACACACACACACACACCGACAACACACACACACAACACACACAAACCCACAGACACACCGACAACACACACACACACACACACCGACAACACACACACACACACACACACCGACAACACACACACACACACACCGACAACACACACACACACACACACCGACAACACACACACGCACACCGACAACACACATACACACCGACAACACACACACACACACCGACAACACACACACACACCGACAACACATAAACACACACACACCGACAACACACACACACACACACTGACAACACACACACATACACACCAACAACACACACACACACATACACCGACAACACACACACACACACACACCGACAACACACACACACACACACACCGACAACACACACACTCACACACACACACCGACAACACACACACTCACACACACACACCGACAACACACACACACACAAAACACACACACACCGACAACACACACACACACACACCGACAAAACACACACGCACACACCGACAACACACCCACACACACACCGACAACACACCCACAACACTCACACACACACACACCGACAACACACACACACACCGACAACACACACACACACACACACCGACAACACACACACGCACACCGACAACACACATACACACCGACAACACACACACACACACCGACAACACACACACACACCGACAACACATAAACACACACACACCGACAACACACACACACACACACTGACAACACACACACATACACACCAACAACACACACACACACATACACCGACAACACACACACACACACACACCGACAACACACACACACACACACACCGACAACACACACACACACACACACACACACACACCGACAACACACACACACACACCGACAACACACACACACACACCGACAAAACACACACACACACACACACACACACACCGACAACACACACACACACACACACACACACACACACCAACAACACACACACACACCGACAACACACACACACACAACACACACACACACACCGACAAAACACACACGCACACACCGACAACACAAACACACACACACACCGACAACACACCCACAACACACACACACACACACCGACAACACACACACACCGACAACACACACACACACACACACACACACCGACAACACACACACACACACACACCGATAACACACACACACCGACAACACACACACACACACACACCGACAACACACACACACACACACACCGACAACACACACACACACACCGACAACACACACACACACACACCGACAACACACACACACAACACACACAAACCCACAGACACACCGACAACACACACACACACACACACCGACAACACACACACACACACACACACACACCGACAACACACACACACACACACCGACAACACACACACACACACACACCGACAACACACACACGCACACCGACAACACACATACACACCGACAACACACACACACACACCGACAACACACACACACACCGACAACACATAAACACACACACACCGACAACACACACACACACACACTGACAACACACACACATACACACCAACAACACACACACACACATACACCGACAACACACACACACACACACACCGACAACACACACACACACACACACCGACAACACACACACTCACACACACACACCGACAACACACACACTCACACACACACACCGACAACACACACACACACAAAACACACACACACCGACAACACACACACACACACACCGACAAAACACACACGCACACACCGACAACACACCCACACACACACCGACAACACACCCACAACACTCACACACACACACACCGACAACACACACACACACCGACAACACACACACACACAACGACAACACACACACACACCGACAACACACACAAACACACACAAACCGACAACACACACACACACACACCGACAACACACACACACACCGACAACACACACACACACACACCGACAACACATAAACACACACACACCGACAACACACACACACACACACTGACAACACACACACATACACACCGACAACACACACACACACACCGACAACACACACACACACACCGACAACACACACACACACACACCGACAACACACACACACACACACACACACACACACCGACAACACACACACACATCGACAACACACACACACACCGACAACACACACACACACAACACACACACACACACCGACAAAACACACACGCACACACCGACAACACACACACACACACACACACACACACACCGACAACACACACACACACACCGACAACACACACACACACACACCGACAACACACACACACAACACACACAAACCCACAGACACACCGACAACACACACACACACACACACCGACAACACACACACACACACACACACCGACAACACACACACACACACACCGACAACACACACACACACACACACCGACAACACACATACACACCGACAACACACACACACACACCGACAACACACACACACACACACCGACAACACATAAACACACACACACCGACAACACACACACACACACACTGACAACACACACACATACACACCAACAACACACACACACACACACACCGACAACACACACACACACACCGACAACACACACACACACACACACCGACAACACACACACACACACACACACCGACAACACACACACTCACACACACACACCGACAACACACACACTCACACACACACACCGACAACACACACACACACAAAACACACACACACCGACAACACACACACACACCGACAAAACACACACGCACACACCGACAACACACCCACACACACACCGACAACACACCCACAACACTCACACACACACACACCGACAACACACACACACACCGACAACACACACACACACACACCGACAACACATAAAAACACACACACCGACAACACACACACACACACACTGACAACACACACACATACACACCGACAACACACACACACACACACCGACAACACACACACACACACCGACAACACACACACACACACACCGACAACACACACACACACACACACACACCGACAACACACACACACATCGACAACACACACACACACCGACAACACACAAACACACAACACACACACACACACCGACAAAACACACACGCACACACCGACAACACACCCACACACACACACACACACACACCGACAACACACACACACACAAACACCAGCAACACACACACACACACCGACAACACACACACACACACACACTGACAACACACACACACCGACAACACACACACACACACACCGACAACACACACACACACACACACACCGACAACACACACACACACCGACAACACACACACACACAACACCGACAACACACACACACACACCGACAACACACACACACACACACCGACAACACACACACACCGACAACACACACACACACACACACACACACCGACAACACACACACACACCGACAACACACACACACACAACACCGACAACACACACACACACACCGACAACACACACACACACACCGACAACACACACACACACACACACTGACAACACACACACACACACCGACAACACACACACACCGACAACACACACACACACACACACACCGACAACACACAAACACACACACCGACAACACACACACACACAACACACACACACACACCGACAACACACACACACACACACACCGACAACACACACACACACACCGACAACACACACACACACACACCGACAACACACACACACACACCGACAACACACACACACACACCGACAACACACACACACACACACCGACAACACACACACACACCGAAAACACACACACACACAACACACACACACACACCGACAACACACACCAACAACACACACACACACACCGACAACACACCGACAACACACACACACACCGACAACACACACACACCGACAACACACACACACCGACAACACACACACACACACACACACCGACAACACACACACACACACACACCGACAACACACACATACACACACACCGACAACACACACACACACACCGACAACACACACACACACACACCGACAACACATAAACACACACACACCGACAACACACACACACACACACTGACAACACACACACATACACACCGACAACACACACACACACACCGACAACACACACACACACACCGACAACACACACACACACACCGACAACATACACACACACCGACAACACACACACACACACACCGACAACACACACACACACCGACAACACACACACACACATACAACACACACACACACAACACACACACACACACACCGACAACACAAACACACACACACACACACACCGACAACACACACACACACACACACACACACCGACAACACACACACACACACACACACACACCGACAACAAACACACACACCGACAACACACACACACACAACACACACACACCGACAACACACACACACACACACCGACCACACACACACACAAACACACCGACAACACACACACACACACCGACAACACACACACACCGACAACACACACACACAGCGACAACACACACACACAAACACACCGACAACACACACACACACACCAACAACACACACACACACACCGACAACACACACACACACACCGACAACACACACACACACACACACACACACACACACCGACAACACACACACACACACCGACAACACACACACACACACCGACAAAACACACACACACACACACACACACACCGACAACACACACACACACACACACACACACACACACACCAACAACACACACACACACCGACAACACACACACACACAACACACACACACACACCGACAAAACACACACGCACACACCGACAACACAAACACACACACACACCGACAACACACCCACAACACACACACACACACACCGACAACACACACACACCGACAACACACACACACACACACACACCGACAACACACACACACACACACACCGATAACACACACACACCGACAACACACACACACACACACACACCGACAACACACACACACACACACACCGACAACACACACACACACACCGACAACACACACACACACACACCGACAACACATACACACAACACACACAAACCCACAGACACACCGACAACACACACACACACACACACCGACAACACACACACACACACACACACCGACAACACACACACACACACACCGACAACACACACACACACACACACCGACAACAAACACACGCACACCGACAACACACATACACACCGACAACACACACACACACACCGACAACACACACACACACCGACAACACATAAACACACACACACCGACAACACACACACACACACACTGACAACACACACACATACACACCAACAACACACACACACACACACACCGACAACACACACACACACACCGACAACACACACACACACACACACCGACAACACACACACACACACACACCGACAACACACACACTCACACACACACACCGACAACACACACACTCACACACACACACCGACAACACACACACACACAAAACACACACACACCGACAACACACACACACACACACCGACAAAACACACACGCACACACCGACAACACACCCACACACACACCGACAACACACCCACAACACTCACACACACACACACCGACAACACACACACACACCGACAACACACACACACACAACGACAACACACACACACACCGACAACACACACAAACACACACAAACCGACAACACACACACACACACACCGACAACACACACACACACCGACAACACACACACACACACACCGACAACACATAAACACACACACACCGACAACACACACACACACACACTGACAACACACACACATACACACCGACAACACACACACACACACACCGACAACACACACACACACACCGACAACACACACACACACACACCGACAACACACACACACACACACACACACACACACACCGACAACACACACACACATCGACAACACACACACACACCGACAACACACACACACACAACACACACACACACACCGACAAAACAGACACGCACACACCGACAACACACACACACACACACACACACACACACCGACAACACACACACACACACCGACAACACACACACACACACACCGACAACACACACACACAACACACACAAACCCACAGACACACCGACAACACACACACACACACACACCGACAACACACACACACACACACACCGACAACACACACACACACACACCGACAACACACACACACACACACACCGACAACACACACACGCACACCGACAACACACATACACACCGACAACACACACACACACACCGACAACACACACACAAACACACCGACAACACATAAACACACACACACCGACAACACACACACATACACACTGACAACACACACACATACACACCAACAACACACACACACACACACACCGACAACACACACACACACACCGACAACACACACACACACACACACCGACAACACACACACACACACACACCGACAACACACACACTCACACACACACACCGACAACACACACACTCACACACACACACCGACAACACACACACACACAAAACACACACACACTGACAACACACACACACACACACCGACAAAACACACACGCACACACCGACAACACACCCACACACACACCGACAACACACCCACAACACTCACACACACACACACCGACAACACACACACACACCGACAACACACACACACACAACGACAACACACACACACACCGGCAACACACACAAACACACACAAACCGACAACACACACACACACACACCGACAACACACACACACACCGACAACACACACACACACACACCGACAACACATAAAAACACACACACCGACAACACACACACACACACACTGACAACACACACACATACACACCGACAACACACACACACACACACCGACAACACACACACACACACCGACAACACACACACACACACACCGACAACACACACACACACACACACTGACAACACACACACACCGACAACACACACACACACACACCGACAACACACACACACACACACACCGACAACACACACACACCAACAACACACACACACACACACACACACACCGACAACACACACACACACCGACAACACACACACACACAACACCGACAACACACACACACCGACAACACACACACACCGACAATACACACACACACAACACACACACACCGACAACACACACACACACACACACCGACAACACACACACACACTGACAACACACACACACACACACACCGACAACACACACACACACACCGACAACACACACACACACACCGACAACACACACACACACACACCAACAACACACACACACACCGAAAACACACACACACACACACCGACAACACACACACACACCGAAAACACACACACACACAACACACACACACACACCGACAACACACACCAACAACACACACACACACACCGACAACACACCGACAACACACACACACACCGACAACACACACACACCGACAACACACACACACACACACCGACAACACACACACACACCGACAACACACACACACACACACCGACAACACATAAACACACACACACCGACAACACACACACACACACACTGACAACACACACACATACACACCGACAACACACACACACACACACCGACAACACACACACACACACCGACAACACACACACACACACACCGACAACACACACACACACACACACACACACACACACCGACAACACACACACACATCGACAACACACACACACACCGACAACACACACACACACAACACACACACACACACCGACAAAACAGACACGCACACACCGACAACACACACACACACACACACACACACACACCGACAACACACACACACACACCGACAACACACACACACACACACCGACAACACACACACACAACACACACAAACCCACAGACACACCGACAACACACACACACACACACACCGACAACACACACACACACACACACCGACAACACACACACACACACACCGACAACACACACACACACACACACCGACAACACACACACGCACACCGACAACACACATACACACCGACAACACACACACACACACCGACAACACACACACAAACACACCGACAACACATAAACACACACACACCGACAACACACACACATACACACTGACAACACACACACATACACACCAACAACACACACACACACACACACCGACAACACACACACACACACCGACAACACACACACACACACACACCGACAACACACACACACACACACACCGACAACACACACACTCACACACACACACCGACAACACACACACTCACACACACACACCGACAACACACACACACACAAAACACACACACACTGACAACACACACACACACACACCGACAAAACACACACGCACACACCGACAACACACCCACACACACACCGACAACACACCCACAACACTCACACACACACACACCGACAACACACACACACACCGACAACACACACACACACAACGACAACACACACACACACCGGCAACACACACAAACACACACAAACCGACAACACACACACACACACACCGACAACACACACACACACCGACAACACACACACACACACACCGACAACACATAAAAACACACACACCGACAACACACACACACACACACTGACAACACACACACATACACACCGACAACACACACACACACACACCGACAACACACACACACACACCGACAACACACACACACACACACCGACAACACACACACACACACACACTGACAACACACACACACCGACAACACACACACACACACACCGACAACACACACACACACACACACCGACAACACACACACACCAACAACACACACACACACACACACACACACCGACAACACACACACACACCGACAACACACACACACACAACACCGACAACACACACACACCGACAACACACACACACCGACAATACACACACACACAACACACACACACCGACAACACACACACACACACACACCGACAACACACACACACACTGACAACACACACACACACACACACCGACAACACACACACACACACCGACAACACACACACACACACCGACAACACACACACACACACACCAACAACACACACACACACCGAAAACACACACACACACACACCGACAACACACACACACACCGAAAACACACACACACACAACACACACACACACACCGACAACACACACCAACAACACACACACACACACCGACAACACACCGACAACACACACACACACCGACAACACACACACACCGACAACACACACACACCGACAACACACACACACACACACACACCGACAACACACACACACCGACAACACACACACACACACACACCGACAACACACACACACACACCGACAACACACACACACACACCGACAACACATAAACACACACACACCGACAACACACACACACACACACTGACAACACACACACATACACACCGACAACACACACACACACACCGACAACACACACACACACACCGACAACACACACACACACACCGACAACACACACACACACCGACAACACACACACACACACACCGACAACACATAAACACACACACACCGACAACACACACACACACACACTGACAACACACACACATACACACCGACAACACACACACACACACCGACAACACACACACACACACCGACAACACACACACACACACCGACAACACACACACACACCGACAACACACACACACACACACCGACAACACACACACACACACACCGACAACACACACACACACCGACAACACACACACACACAACACACACACACACACACCGACAACACAAACACACACACACACACACACCGACAACACACACACACACACACACACACACACCGACAACACACACACACACACACACACACACCGACAACAAACACACACACCGACAACACACACACACACAACACACACACACCGAAAACACACACACACACACACCGACCACACACACACACAAACACACCGACAACACACACACACACAACACACACACAAACACCGACAAAACACACACGCACACACCGACAACACACACACACACACACACACACACACACCGACAACACACACACACACACCGACAACACACACACACACACACCGACAACACACACACACAACACACACAAACCCACAGACACACCGACAACACACACACACACACACACCGACAACACACACACACACACACCGACAACACACACACACACACACCGACAACACACACACACACACACACACCGACAACACACACACGCACACCGACAACACACATACACACCGACAACACACACACACACACCGACAACACACACACACACACACCGACAACACATAAACACACACACACCGACAACACACACACACACACACTGACAACACACACACATACACACCAACAACACACACACACACACACACCGACAACACACACACACACACCGACAACACACACACACACACACACCGACAACACACACACACACACACACCGACAACACACACACTCACACACACACACCGACAACACACACACTCACACACACACACCGACAACACACACACACACAAAACACACACACACCGACAACACACACACACACACACCGACAAAACACACACGCACACACCGACAACACACCCACACACACACCGACAACACACCCACAACACTCACACACACACACACCGACAACACACACACACACCGACAACACACACACACACAACGACAACACACACACACACCGACAACACACACAAACACACACAAACCGACAACACACACACACACACACCGACAACACACACACACACCGACAACACACACACACACACACTGACAACACACACACATACACACCGACAACACACACACACACACACCGACAACACACACACACACACCGACAACACACACACACACCGACAACACACACACACACACACACACACACACACACACCGACAACACACACACACATCGACAACACACACACACACCGACAACACACACACACACAACACACACACACACACCGACAAAACACACACGCACACACCGACAACACACACACACACACACACACACCGACAACACACACACACACAAACACCAGCAACACACACACACACACCGACAACACACACACACACACACACACTGACAACACACACACACCGACAACACACACACACACACACCGACAACACACACACACACACACCGACAACACACACACACCGACAACACACACACACACACACACACACACCGACAACACACACACACACCGACAACACACACACACACAACACCGACAACACACACACACACACAGACAACACACACACACACACCGACAACACACACACACACACACACACTGACAACACACACACACACACCGACAACACACACACACCGACAATACACACACACACAACACACACACACACACCGACAACACACACACACACACACACCGACAACACACACACACACCGACAACACACACACACACACACACACCGACAACACACACACACACACCGACAACACACACACACACACCGACAACACACACACACACACACACCGACAACACACACACACACCGAAAACACACACACACACACACCGACAACACACACACACACCGAAAACACACACACACACAACACACACACACACACCGACAACACACACCAACAACACACACACACACACCGACAACACACCGACAACACACACACACACCGACAACACACACACACCGACAACACACACACACACACACCGACAACACACACACACCGACAACACACACACACACACACACACACCGACAACACACACACACACACCGACAACACACACACACACACCGACAACACATAAACACACACACACCGACAACACACACACACACACACTGACAACACACACACATACACACCGACAACACACACACACACACCGACAACACACACACACACACCGACAACACACACACACACACCGACAACACAGACACACACCGACAACACACACACACACACACCGACAACACACACACACACACACCGACAACACACACACACACCGACAACACACACACACACAACACACACACACACACACCGACAACACAAACACACACACACACACACACCGACAACACACACACACACACACACACACACACCGACAACACACACACACACACACACACACACCGACAACAAACACACACACCGACAACACACACACACACAACACACACACACCGACAACACACACACACACACACCGACCACACACACACACAAACACACCGACAACACACACACACACACCGACAACACACACACACACACCGACAACACACACACACACACACCGACAACACACACACACACACCGACAACACACACACACACACACACACACACACACACACCGACAACACACACACACCGACAACACACACACACACAAACACCAGCAACACACACACACATACCGACAACACACACACACACACACCGACAACACACACACACACACACCGACAACACACACACACACACACCGACAACACATACACACACACACACCGACAACACACACACACCGACAACACACACACACACACACACACACCGACAACACACACACACACACCGACAACACACACACACAGCGACAACACACACACACAAACACACCGACAACACACACACACACACCAACAACACACACACACACCGACAACACACACACACACACCGACAACACACACACACACACACACACACACACACACCGACAACACACACACACACACCGACAACACACACACACACACCGACAAAACACACACACACACACACACACACACACCGACAACACACACACACACACACACACACACACCAACAACACACACACACACCGACAACACACACACACACAACACACACACCGACAAAACACACACGCACACACCGACAACACAAACACACACACACACCGACAACACACCCACAATACACACACACACACACCGACAACACACACACACCGACAACACACACACACACACCGACAACACACACACACACACACCGACAACACACACACACACACATACACACACACAACACACACACACACACACACCGATAACACACACACACCGAAAACACACACACACACACACACACCGACAACACACACACACACACACCGACAACACACACACACACACCGACAACACACACACACACACACCGACAACACACACACACAACACACACACACCCACACACACACCGACAACACACACACACACACACACCGACAACACACACACACACACACACACCGACAACACACACACACACACACCGACAACACACACACACACACACACCGACAACACACACGCGCACACCGACAACACACATACACACCGACAACACACACACACACACCGACAACACACACACACACCGACAACACACACACACAACACACACACACCCACACACACACCGACAACACACACACACACACACAGCGACAACACACACACACAAACACACACACACACACACACACCGACAACACACACACACACCGACAACACACACACACACCGACAACACACACACACACAACACACACACACACACCGACAAAACACACACGCACACACCGACAACACACACACACACACACACACACACACCGACAACACACACACACACAAACACCAGCAACACACACACACACACACCGACAACACACACACACACACACACTGACAACACACACACACCGACAACACACACACACACACACCGACAACACACACACACACACACCGACAACACACCCACACCGACAACACACACACACACACACACACACACACACACACCGACAACACACACACACACCGACAACACACACACACACACACCGACAACACACACACACCGACAACACACACACACACACACACACACACACCGACAACACACACACACCGACAACACACACACACACACACCGAGAACACACACACACACACCGACAACACACACACACACACACACCGACAACACACACACACACACACCGACAACACACACACACACACCGACAACACACACACACACACACCGACAACACACACACACACCGAAAACACAGACACACACAACACACACACACACACCGACAACACACACCAACAACACACACACACACACCGACAACACACCGACAACACACACAAACACCGACAACACACACACACCGACAACACACACACACCGACAACACACACACACACACACACACCGACAACACACACACACACACACCGACAACACACACACACACACACCGACAACACACACACACACACCGACAACACACACACACACACACCGACAACACATAAACACACACACACCGACAACACACACACACACACACTGACAACACACACACATACACACCGACAACACACACACACACACACCGACAACACACACACACACACCGACAACACACACACACACACCGACAACACACACACACACAAAACACACACACACCGACAACACACACACACACACACACCGACAAAACACACACGCACACACCGACAACACACCCACACACACACCGACAACACACCCACAACACTCACACACACACACACCGACAACACACACACACACCGACAACACACACACACACACAACGACAACACACACACACACCGACAACACACACAAACACACACAAACCGACAACACACACACACACACACCGACAACACACACACACACCGACAACACACACACACACACACTGACAACACACACACATACACACCGACAACACACACACACACACACCGACAACACACACACACACACCGACAACACACACACACACACACCGACAACACACACACACACACACACACACACACACACACACACCGACAACACACACACACATCGACAACACACACACACACCGACAACACACACACACACAACACACACACACACACCGACAAAACACACACGCACACACCGACAACACACACACACACACACACACACACACACCGACAACACACACACACACAAACACCAGCAACACACACACACACACCGACAACACACACACACACACACACACTGACAACACACACACACCGACAACACACACACACACACACCGACAACACACACACACACACACCGACAACACACACACACCGACAACACACACACACACACACACACACACCGACAACACACACACACACCGACCACACACACACACACAACACCGACAACACACACACACACACCGACAACACACACACACACACCGACAACACACACACACACACACACACTGACAACACACACACACACACACCGACAACACACACACACCGACAATACACACACACACAACACACACACACACACCGACAACACACACACACACACACACCGACAACACACACACACACACCGACAACACACACACACACACACACACCGACAACACACACACACACACCGACAACACACACACACACACCGACAACACACACACACACACACCGACAACACACACACACACCGAAAACACACACACACACACACCGACAACACACACACACACCGAAAACACACACACACACAACACACACACACACACCGACAACACACACCAACAACACACACACACACACCGACAACACACCGACAACACACACACACACCGACAACACACACACACCGACAACACACACACACACACACACACCGACAACACACACACACCGACAACACACACACACACACACACACACCGACAACACACACACACACACCGACAACACACACACACACACACCGACAACACATAAACACACACACACCGACAACACACACACACACACACTGACAACACACACACATACACACCGACAACACACACACACACACCGACAACACACACACACACACCGACAACACACACACACACACCGACAACACAGACACACACCGACAACACACACACACACACACCGACAACACACACACACACACACCGACAACACACACACACACCGACAACACACACACACACAACACACACACACACACACCGACAACACAAACACACACACACACACACACCGACACACACACACACACACACACACACACACCGACAACACACACACACACACACACCGACAACAAACACACACACCGACAACACACACACACACAACACACACACACCGACAACACACACACACACACACCGACCACACACACACACAAACACACCGACAACACACACACACACACCGACAACACACACACACACACCGACAACACACACACACACACACCGACAACACACACACACACACCGACAACACACACACACACACACACACACACACACACACACACACACCGACAACACACACACACCGACAACACACACACACACAAACACCAGCAACACACACACACATACAGACAACACACACACACACACACCGACAACACACACACACACACACCGACAACACACACACACACACACCGACAACACATACACACACACACACCGACAACACACACACACCGACAACACACACACACACACACACACACACACACACCGACAACACACACACACACACCGACAACACACACACACAGCGACAACACACACACACAAACACACCGACAACACACACACACACACCAACAACACACACACACACACCGACAACACACACACACACACCGACAACACACACACACACACACACACACACACACACACCGACAACACACACACACACACCGACAACACACACACACACACCGACAAAACACACACACACACACACACACACACACCGACAACACACACACACACACACACACACACCAACAACACACACACACACCGACAACACACACACACACAACACACACACCGACAAAACACACACGCACACACCGACAACACAAACACACACACACACCGACAACACACCCACAATACACACACACACACACCGACAACACACACACACCGACAACACACACACACACACCGACAACACACACACACACCGACAACACACACACACACACATACACACACACAACACACACACACACACACACCGATAACACACACACACCGAAAACACACACACACACACACACACCGACAACACACACACACACACACCGACAACACACACACACACACCGACAACACACACACACACACACCGACAACACACACACACAACACACACACACCCACACACACACCGACAACACACACACACACACACACCGACAACACACACACACACACACACACCGACAACACACACACACACACACCGACAACACACACACACACACACACCGACAACACACACGCGCACACCGACAACACACATACACACCGACAACACACACACACACACACCGACAACACACACACACACCGACAACACACACACACCCACACACACACCGACAACACACACACACACACACAGCGACAACACACACACACAAACACACACACACACACACCGACAACACACACACACACCGACAACACACACACACACCGACAACACACACACACACAACACACACACACACACCGACAAAACACACACGCACACACCGACAACACACACACACACACACACACACACACACACCGACAACACACACACACACAAACACCAGCAACACACACACACACACCGACAACACACACACACACACACACTGACAACACACACACACCGACAACACACACACACACACACCGACAACACACACACACACACACCGACAACACACCCACACCGACAACACACACACACACACACACACACACCGACAACACACACACACACCGACAACACACACACACACACACACCGACAACACACACACACCGACAACACACACACCACACACACACACACACACACCGACAACACACACACACCGACAACACACACACACACACACCGAGAACACACACACACACACCGACAACACACACACACACACACACCGACAACACACACACACACACACCGACAACACACACACACACACCGACAACACACACACACACACACCGACAACACACACACACACCGAAAACACAGACACACACAACACACACACACACACCGACAACACACACCAACAACACACACACACACACCGACAACACACCGACAACTCACACAAACTCCGACAACACACACACACCGACAACACACACACACCGACAACACACACACACACACACACACCGACAACACACACACACACACACCGACAACACACACACACACACACCGACAACACACACACACACACCGACAACACACACACACACACACCGACAACACATAAACACACACACACACACACCGACAACACACACACACACACACACCGACAACACACACACACACACACCGACAACACACACACACCGACAACACACACACACACACACCGACAACACACACACACACACACCGACAACACACACACACCGACAACACACACACACACACACACACACCGACAACACACACACACACCGACAACACACACACACACACACACACCGACAACACACACACACACACACCGACAACACACACACACACACACCGACAACACACACACACACACCGACAACACACACACACACACACCGACAACACATAAACACACACACACCGACAACACACACACACACACACTGACAACACACACACATACATACCGACAACACACACACACACACACCGACAACACACACACACACACCGACAACACACACACACACACCGACAACACACACACACACAAAACACACACACACCGACAACACACACACACACACACCGACAAAACACACACGCACACACCGACAACACACCCACACACACACCGACAACACACCCACAACACTCACACACACACACACCGACAACACACACACACACCGACAACACACACACACACAACGACAACACACACACACACCGACAACACACACAAACACACACAAACCGACAACACACACACACACACACCGACAACACACACACACACCGACAACACACACACACACACACTGACAACACACACACATACACACCGACAACACACACACACACACACCGACAACACACACACACACACCGACAACACACACACACACACACCGACAACACACACACACACACACACACACACACACACACCGACAACACACACACACATCGACAACACACACACACACCGACAACACACACACACACAACACACACACACACACCGACAAAACACACACGCACACACCGACAACACACACACACACACACACACACACACACCGACAACACACACACACACAAACACCAGCAACACACACACACACACCGACAACACACACACACACACACACACTGACAACACACACACACCGACAACACACACACACACACACCGACAACACACACACACACACACCGACAACACACACACACCGACAACACACACACACACACACACACACACCGACAACACACACACACACCGACAACACACACACACACAACACCGACACACACACACACACACACCGACAACACACACACACACACCGACAACACACACACACACACACACACTGACAACACACACACACACACCGACAACACACACACACCGACAACACACACACACACACCGACACACACACACACACCGACAACACACACACACACACACCGACAACACACACACACACCGAAAACACAGACACACACAACACACACACACACACCGACAACACACACCAACAACACACACACACACACCGACAACACACCGACAACACACACAAACTCCGACAACACACACACACCGACAACACACACACACCGACAACACACACACACACACACACACCGACAACACACACACACACACACCGACAACACACACACACACACACCGACAACACACACACACACACCGACAACACACACACACACACACCGACAACACATAAACACACACACACACACACCGACAACACACACACACACACACACCGACAACACACACACACACACACCGACAACACACACACACCGACAACACACACACACACACACCGACAACACACACACACACACACCGACAACACACACACACCGACAACACACACACACACACACACACACCGACAACACACACACACACCGACAACACACACACACACACACACACCGACAACACACACACACACACACCGACAACACACACACACACACACCGACAACACACACACACACACCGACAACACACACACACACACACCGACAACACATAAACACACACACACCGACAACACACACACACACACACTGACAACACACACACATACATACCGACAACACACACACACACACACCGACAACACACACACACACACCGACAACACACACACACACACCGACAACACACACACACACAAAACACACACACACCGACAACACACACACACACACACCGACAAAACACACACGCACACACCGACAACACACCCACACACACACCGACAACACACCCACAACACTCACACACACACACACCGACAACACACACACACACCGACAACACACACACACACAACGACAACACACACACACACCGACAACACACACAAACACACACAAACCGACAACACACACACACACACACCGACAACACACACACACACCGACAACACACACACACACACACTGACAACACACACACATACACACCGACAACACACACACACACACACCGACAACACACACACACACACCGACAACACACACACACACACACCGACAACACACACACACACACAAGCACACACACACACACCGACAACACACACACACATCGACAACACACACACACACCGACAACACACACACACACAACACACACACACACACCGACAAAACACACACGCACACACCGACACACACACACACACACACACACACACACACACACCGACAACACACACACACACAAACACCAGCAACACACACACACACACCGACAACACACACACACACACACACACTGACAACACACACACACCGACAACACACACACACACACACCGACAACACACACACACACACACCGACAACACACACACACCGACAACACACACACACACACACACACACACCGACAACACACACACACACCGACAACACACACACACACAACACCGACAACACACACACACACACCGACAACACACACACACACACCGACAACACACACACACACACACACACTGACAACACACACACACACACCGACAACACACACACACCGACAATACACACACACACAACACACACACACACACCGACAACACACACACACCACACACACCGACAACACACACACACACACCGACAACACACACACACACACACACACCGACAACACACACACACACACCGACAACACACACACACACACCGACAACACACACACACACACACCGACAACACACACACACACCGAAAACACACACACACACACACCGACAACACACACACACACCGAAAACACACACACACACAACACACACACACACACCGACAACACACACCAACAACACACACACACACACCGACAACACACCGACAACACACACACACACCGACAACACACACACACCGACAACACACACACACACACACACACCGACAACACACACACACCGACAACACACACACACACACACACACACCGACAACACACACACACACACCGACAACACACACACACACACACCGACAACACATAAACACACACACACCGACAACACACACACACACACACTGACAACACACACACATACACACCGACAACACACACACACACACCGACAACACACACACACACACCGACAACACACACACACACACCGACAACACAGACACACACCGACAACACACACACACACACACCGACAACACACACACACACACACCGACAACACACACACACACCGACAACACACACACACACAACACACACACACACACACCGACAACACAAACACACACACACACACACACCGACAACACACACACACACACACACACACACCGACAACACACACACACACACACACACACACCGACAACAAACACACACACCGACAACACACACACACACAACACACACACACCGACAACACACACACACACACACCGACCACACACACACACAAACACACCGACAACACACACACACACACCGACAACACACACACACACACCGACAACACACACACACACACACCGACAACACACACACACACACCGACAACACACACACACACACACACACACACACACACACACACCGACAACACACACACACCGACAACACACACACACACAAACACCAGCAACACACACACACATACCGACAACACACACACACACACACACCGACAACACACACACACACACACCGACAACACACACACACACACACTGACAACACACACACATACACACCGACAACACACACACACACACACCGACAACACACACACACACACCGACAACACACACACACACACACCGACAACACACACACACACACACACACACACACACACACCGACAACACACACACACATCGACAACACACACACACACCGACAACACACACACACACAACACACACACACACACCGACAAAACACACACGCACACACCGACAACACACACACACACACACACACACACACACCGACAACACACACACACACAAACACCAGCAACACACACACACACACCGACAACACACACACACACACACACACTGACAACACACACACACCGACAACACACACACACACACACCGACAACACACACACACACACACCGACAACACACACACACCGACAACACACACACACACACACACACACACCGACAACACACACACACACCGACAACACACACACACACAACACCGACAACACACACACACACACCGACAACACACACACACACACCGACAACACACACACACACACACACACTGACAACACACACACACACACCGACAACACACACACACCGACAATACACACACACACAACACACACACACACACCGACAACACACACACACACACACACCGACAACACACACACACACACCGACAACACACACACACACACACACACCGACAACACACACACACACACCGACAACACACACACACACACCGACAACACACACACACACACACCGACAACACACACACACACCGAAAACACACACACACACACCGACAACACACACACACACCGAAAACACACACACACACAACACACACACACACACCGACAACACACACCAACAACACACACACACACACCGACAACACACCGACAACACACACACACACCGACAACACACACACACCGACAACAAACACACACACACACACACCGACAACACACACACACCGACAACACACACACACACACACACACACCGACAACACACACACACACACCGACAACACACACACACACACACCGACAACACATAAACACACACACACCGACAACACACACACACACACACTGACAACACACACACATACACACCGACAACACACACACACACACCGACAACACACACACACACACCGACAACACACACACACACACCGACAACACAGACACACACCGACAACACACACACACACACACCGACAACACACACACACACACACCGACAACACACACACACACCGACAACACACACACACACAACACACACACACACACACCGACAACACAAACACACACACACACACACACACCGACAACACACACACACACACACACACACCGACAACACACACACACACACACACACACACCGACAACAAACACACACACCGACAACACACACACACACAACACACAAACACCGACAACACACACACACACACACCGACCACACACACACACAAACACACCGACAACACACACACACACACCGACAACACACACACACACACCGACAACACACACACACACACACCGACAACACACACACACACACCGACAACACACACACACACACACACACACACACACACACACACCGACAACACACACACACCGACAACACACACACACACAAACACCAGCAACACACACACACATACCGACAACACACACACACACACACACCGACAACACACACACACACACACCGACAACACACACACACACACACCGACAACACATCACACACACACCGACAACACACACACACCGACAACACACACACACACACACACACACCGACAACACACACACACACACCGACAACACACACACACAGCGACAACACACACACACAAACACACCGACAACACACACACACACACCAACAACACACACACACACACCGACAACACACACACACACACCGACACACACACACACACACACACACACACACACACCGACAACACACACACACACACCGACAACACACACACACACACCGACAAAACACACACACACACACACACACACACACACCGACAACACACACACACACACACACACACACACCAACAACACACACACACACCGACAACACACACACACACAACACACACACCGACAAAACACACACGCACACACCGACAACACAAACACACACACACACCGACAACACACCCACAATACACACACACACACACCGACAACACACACACACCGACAACACACACACACACACCGACAACACACACACACACACACCGACAACACACACACACACACATACACACACACAACACACACACACACACACACCGATAACACACACACACCGAAAACACACACACACACACACACACCGACAACACACACACACACACACCGACAACACACACACACACACCGACAACACACACACACACACACCGACAACACACACACACAACACACACACACCCACACACACACCGACAACACACACACACACACACACCGACAACACACACACACACACACACACCGACAACACACACACACACACACCGACAACACACACACACACACACACCGACAACACACACGCGCACACCGACAACACACATACACACCGACAACACACACACACACACACCGACAACACACACACACACCGACAACACACACACACAACACACACACACCCACACACACACCGACAACACACACACACACACACAGCGACAACACACACACACAAACACACACACACACACACACACCGACAACACACACACACACCGACAACACACACACACACCGACAACACACACACACAACACACACACACACACCGACAAAACACACACGCACACACCGACAACACACACACACACACACACACACACACCGACAACACACACACACACAAACACCAGCAACACACACACACACACCGACAACACACACACACACACACACTGACAACACACACACACCGACAACACACACACACACACACCGACAACACACACACACACACACCGACAACACACCCACACCGACAACACACACACACACACACACACACACCGACAACACACACACACACACACCGACAACACACACACACCGACAACACACACACACACACACACACACACACCGACAACACACACACACCGACAACACACACACACACACACCGAGAACACACACACACACACCGACAACACACACACACACACACACCGACAACACACACACACACACACCGACAACACACACACACACACCGACAACACACACACACACACACCGACAACACACACACACACCGAAAACACAGACACACACAACACACACACACACACCGACAACACACACCAACAACACACACACACACACCGACAACACACCGACAACACACACAAACACCGACAACACACACACACCGACAACACACACACACCGACAACACACACACACACACACACACCGACAACACACACACACACACACCGACAACACACACACACACACACCGACAACACACACACACACACCGACAACACACACACACACACACCGACAACACATAAACACACACACACCGACAACACACACACACACACACTGACAACACACACACATACACACCGACAACACACACACACACACACACACCGACAACACACACACACACACCGACAACACACACACACACACCGACAACACACACACACACAAAACACACACACACCGACAACACACACACACACACACCGACAAAACACACACGCACACACCGACAACACACCCACACACACACCGACAACACACCCACAACACTCACACACACACACACCGACAACACACACACACACCGACAACACACACACACACAACGACAACACACACACACACCGACAACACACACAAACACACACAAACCGACAACACACACACACACCGACAACACACACACACACCGACAACACACACACACACACACTGACAACACACACACATACACACCGACAACACACACACACACACACCGACAACACACACACACACACCGACAACACACACACACATCGACAACACACACACACACCGACAACACACACACACACAACACACACACACACACCGACAAAACACACACGCACACACCGACAACACACACACACACACACACACACACACACCGACAACACACACACACACAAACACCAGCAACACACACACACACACCGACAACACACACACACACACACACACTGACAACACACACACACCGACAACACACACACACACACACCGACAACACACACACACACACACCGACAACACACACACACCGACAACACACACACACACACACACACACACCGACAACACACACACACACCGACAACACACACACACACAACACCGACAACACACACACACACACCGACAACACACACACACACACCGACAACACACACACACACACACACACTGACAACACACACACACACACCGACAACACACACACACCGACAATACACACACACACACACACACACACACACCGACAACACACACACACACACACACCGACAACACACACACACACACCGACAACACACACACACACACACACACCGACAACACACACACACACACCGACAACACACACACACACACCGACAACACACACACACACACACCGACAACACACACACACACCGAAAACACACACACACACACACCGACAACACACACACACACCGAAAACACACACACACACAACACACACACACACACCGACAACACACACCAACAACACACACACACACACCGACAACACACCGACAACACACACACACACCGACAACACACACACACCGACAACACACACACACACACACACACCGACAACACACACACACCGACAACACACACACACACACACACACACCGACAACACACACACACACACCGACAACACATAAACACACACACACCGACAACACACACACACACACACTGACAACACACACACATACACACCGACAACACACACACACACACCGACAACACACACACACCGACAACACACACACACACACCGACAACACAGACACACACCGACAACACACACACACACACACCGACAACACACACACACACACACCGACAACACACACACACACCGACAACACACACACACACAACACACACACACACACACCGACAACACAAACACACACACACACACACCGACAACACACACACACACACACACACACACACACACACCGACAACACACACACACACACACACACACACCGACAACAAACACACACACCGACAACACACACACACACAACACACACACACCGACAACACACACACACACACACCGACCACACACACACACAAACACACCGACAACACACACACACACACCGACAACACACACACACACACCGACAACACACACACACACACACCGACAACACACACACACACACCGACAACACACACACACACACACACACACACACACACACACACACACACACCGACAACACACACACACCGACAACACACACACACACAAACACCAGCAACACACACACACATACCGACAACACACACACACACACACCGACAACACACACACACACACACCGACAACACACACACACACACACCGACAACACATACACACACACACACCGACAACACACACACACCGACAACACACACACACACACACACACACACCGACAACACACACACACACACCTACAACACACACACACAGCGACAACACACACACACAAACACACCGACAACACACACACACACACCAACAACACACACACACACACCGACAACACACACACACACACCGACAACACACACACACACACACACACACACACACACCGACAACACACACACACACACCGACAACACACACACACACACCGACAAAACACACACACACACACACACACACACACCGACAACACACACACACACACACACACACACACCAACAACACACACACACACCGACAACACACACACACACAACACACACACCGACAAAACACACACGCACACACCGACAACACAAACACACACACACACCGACAACACACCCACAATACACACACACACACACCGACAACACACACACACCGACAACACACACACACACACCGACAACACACACACACACCGACAACACACACACACACACATACACACACACAACACACACACACACACACACCGATAACACACACACACCGAAAACACACACACACACACACACACCGACAACACACACACACACACACCGACAACACACACACACACACCGACAACACACACACACACACACCGACAACACACACACACAACACACACACACCCACACACACACCGACAACACACACACACACACACACACCGACAACACACACACACACACACACACCGACAACACACACACACACACACCGACAACACACACACACACACACACCGACAACACACACGCGCACACCGACAACACACATACACACCGACAACACACACACACACACACCGACAACACACACACACACCGACAACACACACACACAACACACACACACCCACACACACACCGACAACACACACACACACACACAGCGACAACACACACACACAACACACACACACACACACACACACCGACAACACACACACACACACACAGCGACAACACACACACACAAACACACACACACACACACACACCGACAACACACACACACACCGACAACACACACACACACCGACAACACACACACACACAACACACACACACACACCGACAAAACACACACGCACACACCGACAACACACACACACACACACACACACACACCGACAACACACACACACACAAACACCAGCAACACACACACACACACCGACAACACACACACACACACACACTGACAACACACACACACCGACAACACACACACACACACACCGACAACACACACACACACACACCGACAACACACCCACACCGACAACACACACTCACACACACACACACACCGACAACACACACACACACCGACAACACACACACACACACACCGACAACACACACACACACACACACACACACACACACACACCGACAACACACACACACCGACAACACACACACACACACACCGAGAACACACACACACACACCGACAACACACACACACACACACACCGACAACACACACACACACACACCGACAACACACACACACACACCGACAACACACACACACACACACCGACAACACACACACACACCGAAAACACAGACACACACAACACACACACACACACCGACAACACACACCAACAACACACACACACACACCGACAACACACCGACAACACACACAAACACCGACAACACACACACACCGACAACACACACACACCGACAACACACACACACACACACACACCGACAACACACACACACACACACCGACAACACACACACACACACACCGACAACACACACACACACACCGACAACACACACACACACACACCGACAACACATAAACACACACACACCGACAACACACACACACACACACTGACAACACACACACATACACACCGACAACACACACACACACACACAGACAACACACACACACACACCGACAACACACACACACACACCGACAACACACACACACACCGACAACACACACACACACACACACCGACAACACACACACACACACACCGACAACACACACACACACCGACAACACACACACACACAACACAGACACACACACCGACAACACAAACACACACACACACACACCGACAACACACACACACACACACACACACACCGACAACACACACACACACACACACACACACCGACAACAAACACACACACCGACAACACACACACACACACACACACACACCGACAACACACACACACACACCGACCACACACACACACAAACACACCGACAACACACACACACACACCGACAACACACACACACACACCGACAACACACACACACACACACCGACAACACACACACACACACCGACAACACACACACACACACACACACACACACACCGACAACACACACACACCGACAACACACACACACACAAACACCAGCAACACACACACACATACCGACAACACACACACACACACACCGACAACACACACACACACACACCGACAACACACACACACACACACCGACAACACATACACACACACACACCGACAACACACACACACCGACAACACACACACACACACACACACACACACACCGACAACACACACACACACACCGACAACACACACACACAGCGACAACACACACACACAAACACACCGACAACACACACACACACACCAACAACACACACACACACACCGACAACACACACACACACACCGACAACACACACACACACACACACACACACACACACCGACAACACACACACACACACCGACAACACACACACACACACCGACAAAACACACACACACACACACACACACACCGACAACACACACACACACACACACACACACACACACACCAACAACACACACACACACCGACAACACACACACACACAACACACACACCGACAAAACACACACGCACACACCGACAACACAAACACACACACACACCGACAACACACCCACAATACACACACACACACACCGACAACACACACACACCGACAACACACACACACACACACACCGACAACACACACACATACACACCGACAACACACACACACACACACACCGACAACACACACACATACACACCGACAACACACACACACACACACACACACCGACAACACACACACACACACACCGATAACACACACACACCGACAACACACACACACACACACACACCGACAACACACACACACACACACCGACAACACACACACACAAACCGACAACACACACACACACACACCGACAACACACACACACAACACACACACACCCACACACACACCGACAACACACACACACACACACACCGACAACACACACACACACACACACCGACAACACACACACACACACACCGACAACACACACACACACACACACCGACAACACACACACGCACACCGACAACACACATACACACCGACAACACACACACACACACACCGACAACACATAAACACACACACACCGACAACACACACACACACACACTGACAACACACACACATACACACCGACAACACACACACACACACACACCGACAACACACACACACACACCGACAACACACACACACACACCGACAACACACACACACACACACACCGACAACACACACACTCACACACACACACCGACAACACACACACTCACACACACACACCGACAACACACACACACACACCGACAACACACCGACAACACACACAAACACCGACAACACACACACACCGACAACACACACACACCGACAACACACACACACACACACCGACAACACACACACACACACCGACAACACACACACACACACACACACACACACACCGACAACACACACACACCGACAACACACACACACACAAACACCAGCAACACACACACACATACCGACAACACACACACACACACACCGACAACACACACACACACACACCGACAACACACACACACACACACCGACAACACATACACACACACACACCGACAACACACACACACCGACAACACACACACACACACACACACACACACCGACAACACACACACACACACCGACAACACACACACACAGCGACAACACACACACACAAACACACCGACAACACACACACACACACCAACAACACACACACACACACCGACAACACACACACACACACCGACAACACACACACACACACACACACACACACACACCGACAACACACACACACACACCGACAACACACACACACACACCGACAAAACACACACACACACACACACACACACCGACAACACACACACACACACACACACACACACACACACCAACAACACACACACACACCGACAACACACACACACACAACACACACACCGACAAAACACACACGCACACACCGACAACACAAACACACACACACACCGACAACACACCCACAATACACACACACACACCGACAACACACACACACCGACAACACACACACACACACACACCGACAACACACACACACACACACCGACAACACACACACACACACACACACACCGACAACACACACACACACACACACACCGATAACACACACACACCGACAACACCCACACACACACACACACCGACAACATCACACACACACACCGACAACACACACACACAAACCGACAACACACACACACACACACCGACAACACACACACACAACACACACACACCCACACACACACCGACAACACACACACACACACACACCGACAACACACACACACACACACACACCGACAACACACACACACACACACCGACAACACACACACACACACACACCGACAACACACACACGCACACCGACAACACACATACACACCGACAACACACACACACACACACCGACAACACATAAACACACACACACCGACAACACACACACACACACACTGACAACACACACACATACACACCGACAACACACACACACACACACACCGACAACACACACACACACACCGACAACACACACACACACACCGACAACACTCACACACACACACCGACAACACACACACTCACACACACACACCGACAACACACACACACACAACACACACACACACACCGACAACACACACACACACACACCGACAAAACACACACGCACACAACGACAACACACCCACACACACACCGACAACACACCCACAACACTCACACACACACACACCGACAACACACACACACACCGACAACACACACACACACACCGACAACACACACACACACCGACAACACACACACACACACACAAACCGACAACACACACACACACACACCGACAACACACACACACACCGACAGCACACACACACACACACCGACAACACATAAACACACACACACCGACAACACACACACACACACACCGACAACACATAAACACACACACACCGACAACACACACACACACAAACTGACAACACACACACATACACACCGACAACACACACACACACACACACCGACAACACACACACACACACACACCGACAACACACACACACACACACAAACCGACAACACACACACACACACACCGACAACACACACACACACCGACAACACACACACACACACACCGACAACACATAAACACACACACACCGACAACACACATACACACACACTGACAACACACACACATACACACCGACAACACACACACACACCGACAACACACACACACACACCGACAACACACACACACACACAACGACAACACACACACACACACACACACACACCGACAACACACACACACACCGACAACACACACACACACCGACAACACACACACACACAACACACACACACACACCGACAAAACACACACGCACACAACGACAACACACACACACACACACACACACACACCGACAACACACACACACACAAACACCAGCAACACACACACACACACCGACAACACACACACACACACACACTGACAACACACACACACCGACAACACACACACACACACACCGACAAAAAATACACACACACACCGACAACACACACACACCGACAACACACACACACACACACACACACACCGACAACACACACACACACCGACAACACACACACACACAACACCGACAACACACACACACACACCGACAACACACACACACACACCGACAACACACACACACACACACACACTGACAACACACACACACACACACACCGACAACACACACACACCGACAACACACACACACACACACACACACACCGACAACACACAAACACACACACCGACAACACACACACACACAACACACACACACACACCGACAACACACACACACACACACACACACCGACAACACACACACACACACACACCGACAACACACACACACACACACACCGACAACACACACACACACACACCGACAACACACACACACACACACCGACAACACACACACACACCGAAAACACACACACACACAACACACACACACACACCGACAACACACACCAACAACACACACACACACACCGACAACACACTGACAACACACACACACACCTACAACACACACACACCGACAACACACACACACCGACAACACACACACACACACACCGACAACACACACACACACACACCGACAACACACACACACACACACCGACAACACACACACACACACCGACAACACACACACACACACACCGACAACACATAAACACACACACACCGACAACACACACACACACACACTGACAACACACACACATACACACCGACAACACACACACACACACCGACAACACACACACACACACCGACAACACACACACACACACACACACACCGACAACACACACACACACCGACAACACACACACACACACACTGACAACACACACACATACACACCGACAACACACACACACACACCGACAACACACACACACACACCGACAACACACACACACACACACACACACCGACAACACACACACACACCGACAACACACACACACACACACCGACAAAACACACACACACACACCGACAACACACACACACACCGACAACACACACACACACAACACACACACACACACACACACCGACAACACAAACACACACACACACACACACCGACAACACACACACACACACACACACCGACAACACACACACACACACACACACACACACCGACAACAAACACACACACCGACAACACACACACACACAACACACACACACCGACAACACACACACACACACACCGACCACACACACACACAAACACACCGACAACACACACACACACCGACAACACACACACACACACCGACAACACACACACACACCGACAACACACACACACACACACAAACCGACAACACACACACACACACACCGACAACACACACACACACCGACAGCACACACACACACACACCGACAACACATAAACACACACACACCGACAACACACACACACACACACCGACAACACATAAACACACACACACCGACAACACACACACACACAAACTGACAACACACACACATACACACCGACAACACACACACACACACACACCGACAACACACACACACACACACACCGACAACACACACACACACACACAAACCGACAACACACACACACACACACCGACAACACACACACACACCGACAACACACACACACACACACCGACAACACATAAACACACACACACCGACAACACACATACACACACACTGACAACACACACACATACACACCGACAACACACACACACACCGACAACACACACACACACACCGACAACACACACACACACACAACGACAACACACACACACACACACACACACACCGACAACACACACACACACCGACAACACACACACACACCGACAACACACACACACACAACACACACACACACACCGACAAAACACACACGCACACAACGACAACACACACACACACACACACACACACACCGACAACACACACACACACAAACACCAGCAACACACACACACACACCGACAACACACACACACACACACACTGACAACACACACACACCGACAACACACACACACACACACCGACAACACATACACACACACACCGACAACACACACACACCGACACACACACACACACACACACACACACACACACACCGACAACACACACACACACCGACAACACACACACACACAACACCGACAACACACACACACACACCGACACACACACACACACCGACAACACACACACACACACACACACTGACAACACACACACACACACACCGACAACACACACACACCGACAACACACACACACACACACACACACACCGACAACACACAAACACACACACCGACAACACACACACACACAACACACACACACACACCGACAACACACACACACACACACACACACCGACAACACACACACACACACACACCGACAACACACACACACACACACACCGACAACACACACACACACACACCGACAACACACACACACACACACCGACAACACACACACACACCGAAAACACACACACACACAACACACACACACACACCGACAACACACACCAACAACACACACACACACACCGACAACACACTGACAACACACACACACACCTACAACACACACACACCGACAACACACACACACCGACAACACACACACACACACACCGACAACACACACACACACACACCGACAACACACACACACACACACCGACAACACACACACACACACCGACAACACACACACACACACACCGACAACACATAAACACACACACACCGACAACACACACACACACACACTGACAACACACACACATACACACCGACAACACACACACACACACCGACAACACACACACACACACCGACAACACACACACACACACACACACACCGACAACACACACACACACCGACAACACACACACACACACACCGACAAAACACACACACACACACCGACAACACACACACACACCGACAACACACACACACAACACACACACACACACACACACCGACAACACAAACACACACACACACACACACACCGACAACACACACACACACACACACACCGACAACACACACACACACACACACACACACACCGACAACAAACACACACACCGACAACACACACACACACAACACACACACACCGACAACACACACACACACACCGACCACACACACACACAAACACACCGACAACACACACACACACACCGACAACACACACACACACACCGACAACACACACACACACACACCGACAACACACACACACACGCCGACAACACACACACACACACACACACACACACACACACACACACCGACAACACACACACACCGACAACACACACACACACAAACACCAGCAACACACACACATATACCGACAACACACACACACACACACCGACAACACACACACACACACACCGACAACACACACACACACACACCGACAACACATACACACACACACACCGACAACACACACACACACACCGACAACACACACACACACACACACACACACACACCGACAACACACACACACACACCGACAACACACACACACAGCGACAACACACACACACAAACACACCGACAACACACACACACACACCAACAACACACACACACACACACCGACAACACACACACACACACCACAACACACACACACACACACACACACCGACAACACACACACACACACCGACAACACACACACACACACACCGACAACACACACACACACACACCGACAACACACACACACACACCGACACACACACACACACACACACCACACACACACCGACAACACACACACACACACACCGACAACACACACACACACACCGACAACACACACACACACACACACACACACCGACAACACACACACACACCGACAACACACACACACACACACACACACACACCGACAACACACACACACCGACAACACACACACACACACCGACAACACACACACACACACACCGACAACACACACACACACAACACACACACACCCACACACACACCGACAACACACACACACACACACACACCGACAACACACACACACACACACCGACAACACACACACACACCGACAACACACACACACACACACACCGACAACACACACACACACACCGACAACACACACACACACCGACAACACACACACACACACCGACAACACACACACACACACCGACAACACATAAACACACACACACCGACAACACACACACACACACACTGACAACACACACACATACACACCGACAACACACACACACACACCGACAACACACACACACACACCGACAACACACACACACACACCGACAACACACACACACACACACACCGACAACACACACACACACACCGACAACACACACACTCACACACACACACCGACAACACACACACACACACACCGACAAAACACACACGCACACACCGACAACACACACACACACACACCGACAACACACTCACAACACTCACACACACACACACCGACAACACACACACACACCGACAACACACACACACACACCGACAACACACACACACACCGACAACACACACACACACACCGACAACACACACACACACACACAAACCGACAACACACACACACACACACCGACAACACACACACACACCGACAACACACACACACACACACCGACAACACATAAACACACACACACCGACAACACACACACACACACACTGACAACACACACACATACACACCGACAACACACACACACACACACACACCGACAACACACACACACACCGACAACACACACACACACACCGACAACACACACACACACACACACACACACACACCGACAACACACACACACACCGACAACACACACACACACACACCGACAACACACACACACACCGACAACACACACACACACACACACACCGACAACACAAACACACACACACACACCGACAACACACACACACACACACACACACCGACAACACACACACACACACACACCGACAACACACACACACACCGACAACACACACACACAACACACACACACACACCGACAACACACACACACACACACCGACCACACACACACACAAACACACCGAGAACACACACACACACACCGACAACACACACACACACACCGACAACACACACACACACACAACACACACACACACACCGACAACACACACACACACACACCGACCACACACACACACAAACACACCGACAACACACACACACACACCGACAACACACACACACACACCCCGACAACACACACACACACACACCGACAACACACACACACACACCGACAACACACACACACTCACACACACCGACAACACACACACACACACCGACAACACACACACACGCACCGACAACACACACACACACACACACACACACACACACACCGACAACACACACACACACCGACAACACACACACACACACACCGACAACACACACACACACACCGACAACACACACACACACCGACAACACACACACACACAACACACACACACACACACCGACAACACAAACACACACACACACACACCGACAACACACACACACACACACACACCGACAACACACACACACACACACACCGACAACACACACACCGACAACACACACACACACAACACACACACACACAAACCTACAACACACACACACACACACCGACCACACACACACACAAACACACCGAGAACACACACACACACACACCGACAACACACACACACACCGACAACACACACACACACAACACACACACACACACCGACAACACACACACACACACACCGACAACACACACACACCGACACACACACACACACACACACACACACACACACACACCGACAACACACACACACACACCGACAACACACACACACACAAACACCAGCAACACACACACACATACCGACAACACAACACACACACCGACAACACACACACACACACCGACAACACACACACACACACACCGACAACACATACACACACACACCGACAACACACACACACACACCGACAACACACACACACACAACACACACACACACACACCGACAACACACACACACAAAGCGACAACACACACACACAAACACACCGACAACACACACACACACACCGACAACACACACACACACACCGACAACACACACACACACACACACACACACCGACAACACACACACACACACCGACAACACACACACACACACCGACAACACACACACACACAAACACCAGCAACACACACACACACTGACAACACACACACACACACACCGACAACACACACACACACACCGACAACACACACACACACACACACCGACAACACACACACACACACCGACAACACACACACACACACACACACTGACAACACACACACACACACACCGACAACACACACACACACCGACAACACACACACACACACCGACAACACACACACACACACACACACACCGACAACACACACACCGACAACACACACACACACCGACAACACACACACACACAACACACACACACACACCGACAACACACACACACACACACCGACAAAACACACACGCACACACCGACAACACACACACACACACACCGACAACACACCCACACACACACACACACACACACCGACAACACACACACACCGACAACACACACACACACACCGACAACACACACACACACACACCGACAACACACACACACACACAACGACAACACACACACACACACACACACACACACACACCGACAACACACACACACACCGACAACACACACACACACCGACAACACACACACACACAACACACACACACACACCGACAAAACACACACGCACACACCGACAACACACACACACACACACACACCGACAACACACACACACACAAACACCAGCAACACACACACACACACCGACAACACACACACACACACACACTGACAACACACACACACCGACAACACACACACACACACCGACAACACACACACACACACACCGACAACACACACACACCGACAACACACACACACACACACACACACACACCGACAACACACACACACACCGACAACACACACACACACAACACCGACAACACACACACACACACCGACAACACACACACACACACCGACAACACACACACACACACACACACTGACAACACACACACACACACCGACAACACACACACACCGACAACACACACACACACACACACACCGACAACACACACACACACACACCGACAACACACAAACACACACACCGACAACACACACACACACACACACACACACCGACAACACACACACACACAAACACCAGCAACACACACACACACACCGACAACACACACACACACACACACTGACAACACACACACACCGACAACACACACACACACACCGACAACACACACACACACACACCGACAACACACACACACCGACAACACACACACACACACACACACACACCGACAACACACACACACACCGACAACACACACACACACAACACCGACAACACACACACACACACCGACAACACACACACACACACCGACAACACACACACACACACACACACTGACAACACACACACACACACCGACAACACACACACACCGACAACACACACACACACACACACACCGACAACACACAAACACACACACCGACAACACACACACACACAACACACACACACACACCGACAACACACACACACACACACACACACACACCGACAACACACACACACACACACACCGACAACACACACACACACACACACCGACAACACACACACACACACACCGACAACACACACACACACACACACCGACAACACACACACACACACACCGACAACACACACACACACCGACAACACACACACACACCGACAACACACACCAACAACACACACACACACACCGACAACACACTGACAACACACACACACACTGACAACACACACACACCGACAACACACACACACCGACAACACACACACACACACACACACACACCGACAACACACACACACACACACCGACAACACACACACACACACACCGACAACACACACACACACACCGACAACACACACACACACACACTGACAACACACACACATACACACCGACAACACACACACACACACCGACAACACACACACACACACCGACAACACACACACACACACACACACACCGACAACACACACACACACCGACAACACACACACACACACACCGACAAAACACACACACACACACCGACAACACACACACACACCGACAACACACACACACACAACACACACACACACACACACACCGACAACACAAACACACACACACACACACACCGACAACACACACACACACACACACACCGACAACACACACACACACACACACACACACCGACAACAAACACACACACCGACAACACACACACACACAACACACACACACCGACAACACACACACACACACACCGACCACACACACACACAAACACACCGACAACACACACACACACACCGACAACACACACACACACACCGACAACACACACACACACACACCGACAACACACACACACACCGACAACACACACACACACACACACACACACACACACACACACCGACAACACACACACACCGACAACACACACACACACAAACACCAGCAACACACACACACATACCGACAACACACACACACACACACCGACAACACACACACACACACACCGACAACACACACACACACACACCGACAACACATACACACACACACACCGACAACACACACACACACACCGACAACACACACACACACACACACACACACACCGACAACACACACACACACACCGACAACACACACACACAGCGACAACACACACACACAAACACACCGACAACACACACACACACACCAACAACACACACACACACACACCGACAACACACACACACACACCGACAACACACACACACACACACACACACCGACAACACACACACACACACCGACAACACACACACACACACCGACAACACACACACACACACACACCGACAACACACACACACACACACACCGACAACACACACACACACACCGACAACACACACACACACACACACACACCGACAACACACACACACACCGACAACACACACACACACAACACACACACACCGACAAAACACACACGCACACACCGACAACACACACACACACACACACCGACAACACACCCACAACACACACACACACACACCGACAACACACACACACCGACAACACACACACACACACACACACCGACAACACACACACACACACCGACAACACACACACACACACCGACAACACACACACACACACACCGACAACACACACACACACAACACACACACACCCACACACACACCGACAACACACACACACACACACACACCGACAACACACACACACACACACACACCGACAACACACACACACACCGACAACACACACACACACACACACCGACAACACACACACACACACCGACAACACACACAGACACCGACAACACACACACACACACCGACAACACACACACACACACACCGACAACACATAAACACACACACACCGACAACACACACACACACACACTGACAACACACACACATACACACCGACAACACACACACACACACCGACAACACACACACACACACACCGACAACACACACACACACCGACAACACACACCAACAACACACACACACACACCGACAACACACTGACAACACACACACACACTGACAACACACACACACCGACAACACACACACACCGACAACACACACACACACACACACACACCGACAACACACACACACACACACCGACAACACACACACACACACACCGACAACACACACACACACACCGACAACACACACACACACACACTGACAACACACACACATACACACCGACAACACACACACACACACCGACAACACACACACACACACCGACAACACACACACACACACACACACACCGACAACACACACACACACCGACAACACACACACACACACACCGACAAAACACACACACACACACCGACAACACACACACACACCGACAACACACACACACACAACACACACACACACACACACACCGACAACACAAACACACACACACACACACACCGACAACACACACACACACACACACACCGACAACACACACACACACACACACACACACCGACAACAAACACACACACCGACAACACACACACACACAACACACACACACCGACAACACACACACACACACACCGACCACACACACACACAAACACACCGACAACACACACACACACACCGACAACACACACACACACACCGACAACACACACACACACACACCGACAACACACACACACACCGACAACACACACACACACACACACACACACACACACACACCGACAACACACACACACCGACAACACACACACACACAAACACCAGCAACACACACACACATACCGACAACACACACACACACACACCGACAACACACACACACACACACCGACAACACACACACACACACACCGACAACACATACACACACACACACCGACAACACACACACACACACCGACAACACACACACACACACACACACACACACCGACAACACACACACACACACCGACAACACACACACACAGCGACAACACACACACACAAACACACCGACAACACACACACACACACCAACAACACACACACACACACACCGACAACACACACACACACACCGACAACACACACACACACACACACACACCGACAACACACACACACACACCGACAACACACACACACACACCGACAACACACACACACACACACACCGACAACACACACACACACACACACCGACAACACACACACACACACCGACAACACACACACACACACACACACACCGACAACACACACACACACCGACAACACACACACACACAACACACACACACCGACAAAACACACACGCACACACCGACAACACACACACACACACACACCGACAACACACCCACAACACACACACACACACACCGACAACACACACACACCGACAACACACACACACACACACACACCGACAACACACACACACACACCGACAACACACACACACACACCGACAACACACACACACACACACCGACAACACACACACACACAACACACACACACCCACACACACACCGACAACACACACACACACACACACACCGACAACACACACACACACACACACACCGACAACACACACACACACCGACAACACACACACACACACACACCGACAACACACACACACACACCGACAACACACACAGACACCGACAACACACACACACACACCGACAACACACACACACACACACCGACAACACATAAACACACACACACCGACAACACACACACACACACACTGACAACACACACACATACACACCGACAACACACACACACACACCGACAACACACACACACACACCGACAACACACACACACACCGACAACACAGACACACACACACACCGACAACACACACACACACACCGACAACACACACACTCACACACACACACCGACAACACACACACACACAACACACACACACACACCGACAACACACACACACACACACCGACAAAACACACACGCACACACCGACAACACACACACACACACACCGACAACACACTCACAACACTCACACACACACACACCGACAACACACACACACACCGACAACACACACACACACACCGACAACACACACACACACCGACAACACACACACACACACCGACAACACACACACACACACAAACCGACAACACACACACACACACACACCGACAACACACACACACACCGACAACACACACACACACACACCGACAACACATAAACACACACACACCGACAACACACACACACACACACTGACAACACACACACATACACACCGACAACACACACACACACACACACACCGACAACACACACACACACCGACAACACACACACACACACCGACAACACACACACACACACACACACACACACACCGACAACACACACACACACCGACAACACACACACACACACACCGACAACACACACACACACACACCGACAACACACACACACACCGACAACACACACACACACACACCGACGACACAAACACACACACACAAACCGACAACACACACACACACACACACACACACCGACAACACACACACACACACACACCGACAACACACACACACACACACACCGACAACACACACACCGACAACACACACACACACACACCGACCACACACACACACAAACACACCGAGAACACACACACACACACCGACAACACACACACACACAACACACACACACACACCGACAACACACACACACACACACCGACCACACACACACACAAACACACCGACAACACACACACACACACCGACAACACACACACACACACCCCGACAACACACACACACACACACCGACAACACACACACACACACCGACAACACACACACACTCACACACACCGACAACACACACACACACACACCGACAACACACACACACACACCGACAACACACACACACACACACACACACACACCGACAACACACACACACACCGACAACACACACACACACACACCGACAACACACACACACACACACCGACAACACACACACACACCGACAACACACACACACACAACACACACACACACACACCGACAACACAAACACACACACACACACACCGACAACACACACACACACACACACACCGACAACACACACACACACACACACCGACAACACACACACACACACACACACACCGACAACACACACACACACACACACCGACCACACACACACACAAACACACCGACAACACACACACACACACCGACAACACACACACACACACCGACAACACACACACACACACACCGACAACACACACACACACACACACACACACACACACCGACAACACACACACACCGACAACACACACACACACAAACACCAGCAACACACACACACATACCGACAACACACACACACACACCGACAACACACACACACACCGACAACACACACACACACACACCGACAACACATACACACACACACACCGACAACACACACACACACACCGACAACACACACACACACACACACACACACACACCGACAACACACACACACACACCGACAACACACACACACAGCGACAACACACACACACAAACACACCGACAACACACACACACACACCAACAACACACACACACACACACCGACAACACACACACACACACCGACAACACACACACACACACACACACCGACAACACACACACACACACCGACAACACACACACACACACCGACAACACACACACACACACACACCGACAACACACACACACACACACACCGACAACACACACACACACACCGACAACACACACACACACACACACACACACCGACAACACACACACACACCGACAACACACACACACACAACACACACACACCGACAAAACACACACGCACACACCGACAACACACACACACACACACACCGACAACACACCCACAACACACACACACACACACCGACAACACACACACACCGACAACACACACACACCCACACACACACCGACAACACACACACACACACACCGACAACACACACACACACACACACACCGACAACACACACACACACCGACAACACACACACACACACACACCGACAACACACACACACACACCGACAACACACACACACACCGACAACACACACACACACACCGACAACACACACACACCGACAACACATAAACACACACACACCGACAACACACACACACACACACTGACAACACACACACATACACACCGACAAAACACACACACACACCGACAACACACACACACACACCGACAACACACACACACACACCGACAACACACACACACACACACACCGACAACACACACACACACACCGACAACACACACACTCACACACACACACCGACAACACACACACACAACACACACACACACCGACAACACACACACACACACCGACAACACACACACACACACACCGACAACACATAAACACACACACACCGACAACACACACACACACACACTGACAACACACACACATACACACCGACAACACACACACACACACCGACAACACACACACCGACAACACACACACACACCGACAACACACACACACACACACCGACAACACACACACACACACACCGACAACACATAAACACACACACACCGACAACACACACACACACACACTGACAACACACACACATACACACCGACAACACACACACACACACCGACAACACACACACACACACCGACAACACACACACACACCGACAACACACACACACACACACACCGACAACACACACACACACACCGACAACACACACACTCACACACACACACCGACAACACACACACACACAACACACACACACACACCGACAACACACACACACACACACACCGACAAAACACACACGCACACACCGACAACACACACACACACACACCGACAACACACTCACAACACTCACACACACACACACCGACAACACACACACACACCGACAACACACACACACACACCGACAACACACACACACACCGACAACACACACACACACACCGACAACACACACACACACACACAAACCGACAACACACACACACACACACACCGACAACACACACACACACCGACAACACACACACACACACACCGACAACACATAAACACACACACACCGACAACACACACACACACACACTGACAACACACACACATACACACCGACAACACACACACACACACACACACCGACAACACACACACACACCGACAACACACACACACACACCGACAACACACACACACACACACACACACACACACCGACAACACACACACACACCGACAACACACACACACACACACCGACAACACACACACACACACACCGACCACACACACACACAAACACACCGACAACACACACACACACACCGACAACACACACACACACACCCCGACAACACACACACACACACACCGACAACACACACACACACACCGACAACACACACACACTCACACACACCGACAACACACACACACACACCGACAACACACACACACACACCGACAACACACACACACACACACACACACACCGACAACACACACACACACACACCGACAACACACACACACACACACCGACAACACACACACACACCGACAACACACACACACACAACACACACACACACACACCGACAACACAAACACACACACACACACACCGACAACACACACACACACACACACACCGACAACACACACACACACACACACCGACAACACACACACACACACACTGACAACACACACACATACACACCGACAACACACACACACACACCGACAACACACACACACACACACCGACAACACACACACACACCGACAACACACACCAACAACACACACACACACACCGACAACACACTGACAACACACACACACACTGACAACACACACACACCGACAACACACACACACCGACAACACACACACACACACACACACACCGACAACACACACACACACACACCGACAACACACACACACACACACCGACAACACACACACACACACCGACAACACACACACACACACACTGACAACACACACACATACACACCGACAACACACACACACACACCGACAACACACACACACACACCGACAACACACACACACACACACACACACCGACAACACACACACACACCGACAACACACACACACACACACCGACAAAACACACACACACACACCGACAACACACACACACACCGACAACACACACACACACAACACACACACACACACACACACCGACAACACAAACACACACACACACACACACCGACAACACACACACACACACACACACCGACAACACACACACACACACACACCACACCGACAACAAACACACACACCGACAACACACACACACACAACACACACACACCGACAACACACACACACACACACCGACCACACACACACACAAACACACCGACAACACACACACACACACCGACAACACACACACACACACCGACAACACACACACACACACACCGACAACACACACACACACCGACAACACACACACACACACACACACACACACACACACACACCGACAACACACACACACCGACAACACACACACACACAAACACCAGCAACACACACACACATACCGACAACACACACACACACACACCGACAACACACACACACACACACCGACAACACACACACACACACACCGACAACACATACACACACACACACCGACAACACACACACACACACCGACAACACACACACACACACACACACACACACCGACAACACACACACACACACCGACAACACACACACACAGCGACAACACACACACACAAACACACCGACAACACACACACACACACCAACAACACACACACACACACACCGACAACACACACACACACACCGACAACACACACACACACACACACACACCGACAACACACACACACACACCGACAACACACACACACACACCGACAACACACACACACACACACACCGACAACACACACACACACACACACCGACAACACACACACACACACCGACAACACACACACACACACACACACACCGACAACACACACACACACCGACAACACACACACACACAACACACACACACCGACAAAACACACACGCACACACCGACAACACACACACACACACACACCGACAACACACCCACAACACACACACACACACACCGACAACACACACACACCGACAACACACACACACACACACACACCGACAACACACACACACACACCGACAACACACACACACACACCGACAACACACACACACACACACCGACAACACACACACACACAACACACACACACCCACACACACACCGACAACACACACACACACACACACACCGACAACACACACACACACACACACACCGACAACACACACACACACCGACAACACACACACACACACACACCGACAACACACACACACACACCGACAACACACACAGACACCGACAACACACACACACACACCGACAACACACACACACACACACCGACAACACATAAACACACACACACCGACAACACACACACACACACACTGACAACACACACACATACACACCGACAACACACACACACACACCGACAACACACACACACACACCGACAACACACACACACACCGACAACACAGACACACACACACACCGACAACACACACACACACACCGACAACACACACACTCACACACACACACCGACAACACACACACACACAACACACACACACACACCGACAACACACACACACACACACCGACAAAACACACACGCACACACCGACAACACACACACACACACACCGACAACACACTCACAACACTCACACACACACACACCGACAACACACACACACACCGACAACACACACACACACACCGACAACACACACACACACCGACAACACACACACACACACCGACAACACACACACACACACAAACCGACAACACACACACACACACACACCGACAACACACACACACACCGACAACACACACACACACACACCGACAACACATAAACACACACACACCGACAACACACACACACACACACTGACAACACACACACATACACACCGACAACACACACACACACACACACACCGACAACACACACACACACCGACAACACACACACACACACCGACAACACACACACACACACACACACACACACCGACAACACACACACACACACACACCGACAACACACACACACACACACACACCG